>NC_135575.1:82970000-83270000 GCF_965152235.1 Eretmochelys imbricata
ATGGCCCAACCTCCTAGGCCACATCAGTCCTAGGGCTTTCCCCTGCTGGGGTAGCCCAAACAAAATAAAGAGGATTAACAAAGACTGGAGTTTGTATGAGAGAGGGGAATGCTTCCATCTCAGGCTGTCTCTGTAGGAGGTCCTCCCTTCCCTCAGAGGGGGACCTATGGGCAGTTGTCTTTGGGAGAGATTCTGCCTTTCCCTCAGCTCTTCTCCATTGGAGCTGATGGAGCTGATCCTCTCTTCCCTGGTCTGCCCCCAAATGAGCTGCTCCCCTTCCTTTTAACTCCTCCAGTTGGTGCACTTCCTACAGGTGTGGAAGAGTGGGGCTGGCTGAGTCCAGAGCAGTTCCTTAATCTCTGGTTGACCAGTGTGGGATTTGTATACCCATCACACTTCTATTTGATGATAAAAGTACCATTTCTCCATCTGAAAGGAATGATACATTTCTCTCCAAGCCCAGATGAAACTTAGAGCTGGTCTACACTTAGAAAATTAGATCGACCCACCTATGTTGCTCAGGGTTGTGAAAAATTGCCCCCCATCCCCGCCGAATGGTGTGCTTAACTGACCTAAGTCCCCATGTAGACAGCATGAAATTCTTGCTTCAACCTAGATAGTGCCTTTTGGAGAGGTGGATTTATTACAGTGTTGGGAGAACGATGCTGCAGCTGTACCACTGTAGAGTTTTAAGTGTAAACAGACCCAAACTGTTTTTGCCAGAGGTGATAATAGATACCCGTTTGCAGTATTGTAGCCATGTCAGTCCCAGGATATTAGAGGGATAAGGTGGTGAGGTAATATCTTTTATTGGACCAACTTCTGTTGGTGAACAGGACAAGCTTTTGAGCTTATACAGAGCTCTTCTTCAGGTCAGATACCTGAGCAGCAATGGATCTATGAACACTCCCAAATTGCTAACCTAAGAGACAAATCAGAGTTGCACCCTGTCATTAGGGGATGCTGATATAATCTCTGCCATCTCTTTCTGTTGCGTTTCCCAAACTACCAGTATTTCCTTGGTCTTGTTTAGACTGAGTCTCAGCCAGCTGGTCCGCATCCAATCTCCAGTTTCAGTCAGGCACTGGGTAAGCCACCCCATTGCATCAGGCAGGTCAGATGAAATGGAGCCAGAGCTGGGTATAGTAATCAATGTATTGAAGACACCATAGTATATCGATGCAGTGTCCTAATCAGACACACAGGCGATACAGAAATATAAAAAAGAAGAAACCTAGTGTTCCTCATATGAGAAGGCAGAAAAGCAGTTGCCCAAAGCTAGCCTCTGGATTTCTCTCAAACAAAGGAACGAGTCACTCAAGCAATCCTTTGTGGCTTTCTTTTAGATTTGCATAAAGGTTTCCCTGCAGCTGGGGTGAAGTCGGTACAGTATATGCTTTCTTCTGAGTCCCTTACCATGCAGATAGAATAAAAGGAAACACCAGGGAATAATACAGTCACAGTGTAATGGAGGGCATAGATCCCATCCTGTGCGAGGCAGGGAAAGAGTTAAAGCTCTCTGTCTGAACAGCTGCTAACCCTTAATGCAGGGTTTTCCAGGGAGCTAAGCCAGGAGGGACATGTGGTGGGGTTCAACCTAAGGAAGTTTCTAAATTCCAAAGTGGACTATCAGAGGAATGTGCTTTGGAGCGTATGGCAGTCTGATCTAGACCTCTTTAAGACCCAGAGGCGAAATCCTGGCCCTATTGAAGTAATTGGCAAAACTCCTGTCTTCAGTGGTCACAGGATTTCACTCCAGACCTTCCCCATATGAAGGAGAGAACAGGCTAAAGTAAGTCTCGTTTTTTAGAAAGGGTTTGCACTTTGGCTGCACATGGCTGATTTTTTATTTAGAAAACTGGGCTGATATAAGTTCTGTCACCGCTATTTACTTGCTTGTTTTGTTTTGTGCTTTGGTCTCTCTGACCTGCAAAAGTTAAGCCTAATCCAACAGGTCTGTCATTTCTACAGCAACAAAAGATAAATGTCGTCTGTTTAGCAATAGGAGTGGGTAGAGTGGTTCAGATGAAGCTTAGGCTGGTGCTTATTCCTCAGTCTGAAATTAACTTGATTTTTTTACAATTTCATTATAAAAAGTTCAGAAAAATGTATGTATAAAAGAAGCCCTGCATGTACCTCTGCACTTTCTAGTTTCCTGTGGTATTTCTGCTTTCTGACATAGCTGACACTGAGACCCACTGGAATTTCTTTATTGTTACTTATCACTTGTATTATAATAGTGCCTAGAGTCCCATCCCCCCAAGTAAAACTGGGGGTGATTGTGCTAGGTATTGTACACATGCATAGTGAGACATATCTCCTGTCTTACTGCAGTCTAAATAGGCAAAACTAACAAAGGTTGGGAGGGGAAACAAAGACACAGAGAACAGGAGTACTTGTGGCACCTTAGAGACTAACCAATTTATTTGAGCATGAGCTTTCATGGGCTACAGCCCACTTCATCAGATGCATAGAATGGAACATATAGTAAGAAGATATATATACATACAGAGATCATGAAAAGGTGGAAGTTGCCAGACCAACTCTAAGAAGCTAATTAATTAAGATGAGCTATTATCAGCAGGAGAAAAAAACCTTTTATAGTGATAATCCAGATGGCCCATTTCAGACAGTTGACAAGCAGGTGTGAGGATACTTAACATGCAGAAATAGATACCATTAACTTGGGCTTGAATAGAGACTGGGATTGGCTGGGTCATTACACAAATTGAATCTATTTCCCCATGCTAAGTATCCTCACACCTTCTTGTCAACTCTCTGAAATGGGCCATCTTGATTATCACTACAAAAGGTATTTTTCTCCTGCTGATAATAGCTCATCTTAATTAATTAGCCTCTTAGAGTTGGTCTGGCAACTTCCACCTTTTCATGTTCTCTGTATGTATATATATCTCTTATTGTATGTTCCATTCTATGCATTCGATGAAGTGGGCTGTAGCCCACAAAAGCTTATGCTCAAATAAATTGGTTAGGCTCTAAGGTGCCACAAGTACTCCTGTTCTTTTTGCAGATACAGACTAACACGGCTGCTACTCTGAAAGACAGAGAGAATCCACTTGCCAAGTTCACACACCAAGCTGGGAATCAAAAGCAGTTCTTGTGACTCCCAGTCCAATATCCTAACCACTAGAGTACACTGCCTCTCCAGTTCTTGCTAGAGAACCTTTTCTCTCACTGTTTCTAGGTCCTGGAGAACTTGGTCAGTAGCACTGGAATTCCTAGATATTTAGGAAACAAACCTAAAAACTTGAGATGGACCCAGAATTGGGCCTTGCCATCCCCAATTGATGGGAAGTTCAGATCTGGATACAAATGGTGCTGGTCTGATTTTGACATGCATTCCCAATGGGCAAGTGCAAATCAGGGATTTGCTTAAGTGCATCTAACAGTGCATGTGCAAAGTGAGCAGACATTTGTGTTGCCTACAATGTTATAAAAATGAGCACTGGGCCTCAGGTCTCTCTAACAGAACAAACCAATCTGAAATACTGAATCTGAAAACAAACTCACCTCTCCCAGCCTGGGGATGTTTGGGTTCAGAGCTCGATTACACAAGCCAATCCCTATGCTGCACCCTTTGGAGGTTTGCCTAGAACCAGTTGGACTAGCAAGTACCTATTTTTATAAACTGTGCTTGACATATCTCCCAATATCCCATGATCTTCGCCAGAGAAGGGAAATATTCAGTCTGGCATCACTACTTCATTCAAAATGACAGAATAAAGGGAATAATGCCAGGTAATCTGACATCATCATATTATTATTTATTACTACTACTATATTCTTTCATTTGCATAGCACCAACAGAGTGCTAGGATCTTCACAGTCAGGTGTACAAACATGATTACAGTTTCACTCAATCAAAAAGTAAAAAAAGAAAATTGATTCAATTGTACTATGTAAATGGGTTTAGGAAAATTCTACAGCTCTTTGCTCCAACCTCTCTCCTCAGTGGAGATCAGTGTGAATCACGTTGGGCACTGTCATGCTCCTGTTGCCATTGATTAGAGAAGTGAGGGTGTAGGCCTGTAAAATCAGAGCCATCATATTCGCTAGTCTAAAGCAATTCTCATGGTGTTGCTGCTTTATACAACGTCAATCTTATTGGGCTGGAGGCATGTCAAAGTGAATGGTGTCTCCTGAAGGCCCCATGTTCTGCCTGTCAGTTACAGCACCTGCTGCTCTACTTTATCGCCAGATGCCATTGGGCCTGCATCTTGCTGAAGTCCAGAAGGACCTCAAAGGTGATGCTCGTGTTAATTCTTTCATTTACTTGTCTGAAACTACTGAGAACATTCAGTAGGGTGCCAAAGGAAGCACAAAGAGAGAGCTGCTATGGATGATGTGTCCTGCCATCTGTGGGGCCCCAGGCAAAAATGACACCTGCAAGATGTGAACAGACAATGTGTGGCCCCAGAAGAGCTTATTAATGAAGATTTTACAATACTGTTATGATCCTCCAAAATCAAGCTGAGCTACAGGAGAGATTTCACTGGCCTAGGATATACATAAATGTGCAGTACTGGTGGAAATCTTATGTCAAATGGATGAGAAAGAAAGCTCAGTAACATGCTTTTGATTTCTAAGGAGGATCCATTTGACCATGTAGCAGGGGATGTCATGAACCCTTACACTAGTATATTAATGATTATAGTGCCTTTTGGTCTAAGGTCTATATTTTAAGAGGATCTAATGGATGCCTCTACTAAATGGTGTGTAGACCATTGAACTGATGACTAGAAAGTATATGAACTTTTTACAGTCTTCCAGTGGTGAATGGTTACTATACCTTTAGCTTTGGATATATAAATACCTAGAGATATTGGTGTCCAGCTACTGCTAGTGCTACTATTAGTTGGTAACAGGCAGAGTCTTAGAAGTACCATAAATAGACAGATGTGCAATACAAGGTTTTAGTTACCGGATGAGCAAAAAGCTCTATGCTTCAATTTGTGGCATATGAACTTATCTCTAGAGTTGTACAAACATTTTCTGTTTTCCATTCTGGGGACATTTTTTCAGTAAAAACAAACCCAAAGGTTCACAACGTTTTTGAGATCCAAAGGGAAATATTTGGCACTCAGAACCATACCCTGTCTCAGATTGGTGGATGTACAACATGAGGCGTGTACTTTATAGAATGCCTGGGTCAACAAAATTAAGACCTCCCAAGACTTGGGAAGCCTCTCTAACTCCCATGGATAGCATTCCACCACCTCCTCAGGCCTTGCCTTGATAATGTTGTAAGGCTATGGGTATGTTGACACTACAGTCAGGAAGAATGAGTGACGCTGGTTTAGACGCACTTGAGCAGTGTAGTCTCAGCAGCATGGGAAGCGCCACAAGTTAGCTGCTTGCATATGTACCTAAGGTTCTGGGCAGGGTTGTATTTGGGCCGGGGGAGGGGTAGCTTGTGCCACTGCCTTACTGCCACTAGGTCAAAACTAGCTGACTGTGGTGTAATCATACCCATAGATTCTCCGGTGGGGTAACCAGCCCATATGTAGTGGTGCTGCAAAGCCAGCTACAGTATGTGATTCACAGTATGCCATTTGAAATTTAACAGTACATCACTCAAGAAGGGGGGACACTGTCAACTTTAAAATCATACGTCATAAACAAACATGTTAATGCTGTTGCTAATAATGCCTTTGATTGTCAAAAGAGAAGGAAAAAACTTTAACATTCAAACTATTTGTCACTATGCTCTTTTTTCACTTTTGCCATGGCTCTCAGCGTGGACAAAGTAAATTAGTGCAGTGCGTTTCATTTTGGTTTATAATTGATTTCACTCAGCTTCTAAGTGCTCCAGTGTTTGTGTTTCAGGCACTGCATGGGTAATGTTTATATGTTTAAAAACATGTTTTCTTTAACATTTCATTTGAGTTTTAAAATATGAAACATTCTCTTGGTCTTGTCTCTTACAGAAGCTTACTTTGGAACTAAATTTAGTCTCTTCTTTGACTAAGTTGTAGCCCAGATAATTTTAGTTATGTAGCAAAAACCAGGCACATGCTTCATCATATGAGAAATATGATAGTCAGTATCCTGCAAGCATTCATTATTCTCTATTAACATGAGGTTGTTAATAATGCTGTTAGTAGGGCATTGAACCATGTAATTATGAGCTTGAGTTAATACTTGCCTCTTCATCAGACTTTGTGCTAACTACTTCCCCCAGCATCTAGGAATTGGGTTGGTTAACCCAGTAAGCAGATGCTCATATCACAAAAAGCACCATTACATTTGGCAGAAATTGCCAACTTTCTTGTCCTTAGAGGGGTCTGGTGATTGAGCGACAATGTTACCCTTGGAAATGAGCACTCCAGCTCGGAACAAGATGGTATAAGGAAACGTGTGCTGCAGCTGCTAGACCTGGACCTGGATAAATATTAGAATTCCCAATGGCCTCTATATGCCACTTTCCCATAGCCCTACCATTCATTTCCATGTTTTAAATAAATCCATGTACTCTACTTGCAAAGATCTATCCTTCTCAGCTGTACTTCTACACCTACAATTGTAATGCTTTGAGATCCTTGGATGACACATGACATTGAAATGTAATTACAATGGGACTCTGACAAGATTTTTGCTTTGCAAATTATACTGTAGCTTCGAGCCAGGGTGTGAGAACTGTGGTAATGTAAAAGAACTAATATTCCTGTTTCATCATCTAAATTCCTTTATAAATTCTATGGAACCTCAAGAGCACATGTGAGATTTCTGTATGTAGGATCTTTGAAGTAGCACATGTTTCAAGCTCTTGTTGCCTGACCCTTTTAATAGTTAATAATCATTGTATTGATGGCTAGTTGATCAAAAGGTCATAAGGTTCTTGTCCCAAATCAGGCTACTCAGAATTAAAACCAACATCTTGTTGGAAGCCTCAGGGTGGATGGCAAGGAGGCTCACACTGAGGGCAAAGTAAAGCCTTAGAGATTGTTATTAAAATGAGTAAAGCCAGAAGAGCTTCAAGCCCCATGAAAAAAGATAAGAATAGTACAGTACCGGGGATATCTGTGGTATCATTCTTTGCATAAGTTCTTAGATTTTCATACTCCCACCCTTCCTTGAGTACCTAGTGGTGAGAGACAAAGGACCAGCCCTGTCTCTGGCATGGCATGGCAATGATTCCGATGTTGGGGGTGTGAGTTTTGTGCTGTTTAAAGTTTATACACATGTTAAAGGGGACCTTGCTGTCTTTGTAACTATTGAGGAGTATGAAGAATATGTTGCAAACACAATTACTGCTGCATTGTAATTTGTAGAAGTGGGAAAGGTCCCAGACCTAATCAAAGATGAACAATTGTTAAATTGGTACTGTATTGTCCAAAATGTTTCCAAAGGCATGCGAAGGAGCGATCCACGGGTTGGGACTTGTGCCAACACTTATCATTAGGAGCAATGTGACAGATGGGATCTGTGACACCACACATGTTTTGCTAAAGATTATGCAGTAACATGGTTGTCATAAATATAAAGGGAAGGTTAACCACCTCCTGGCCAGAGGAAAAAACGCTTTCACCTGTAAAGGGTTAAGAAGCTAAAGATAACCTCGCTGGCACCTGACCAAAATGACCAATGAGGAGACAAGATACTTTCAAAGCTGGAGGGGGGGGAAGGGGGAAACAAAGGGTTCTCTCTGTCTGTGTGTTGCTTTTGCCGGGACCAGAGCAGGAATGCAGGTCAGAGCTCCTGTAAAGGGCTAATAAGCAATCTAGTTAGATATGCGTTAGATTCTGTTTTGTTTAAATGGCTGATAAAATAAGTTGTGCTGAATGGAAAGTATATTCCTGTTTTTGTGTCTTTCTGTAACTTAAGGTTTTGCCTAGAGGGATTCTCTATGTTTTGAATCTGATTATCCTGTAAGGTATTTACCATCCTGATTTTACAGAGGTGATTCTTTTACTTTTTCTTCAATTAAAATTCTTCTTTTAAGAGCCTGATTGCTTTTTCCTTGTTCTTAAGATCTAAGGGTTTCGGTCTGTGTTCACCTATGCAAGTTGGTGAGGATTTTTATCAAGCCTTCCCCAGGAAAGAGGGGGTAGGGCTTGGGAGGATTTTGGGGGGAAAGACGTTTCCAAGCGGGCTCTTTCCCTGTTATATATTTGTTAGACGTTTGGTGGTGGCAGCGATAAAGTACAAGGGCAAAAGGTAAAATAGTTTGTACCTTGGGGAAGTTTTAACCTAAGCTGGTAAAAATAAGCTTAGGGGGTTTCTCATGCAGCTTCCCACATCTGTACCCTAGAGTTCAGAGTGGAGAAGGAACCTTGATGGTCCTTGTATGTCTCATTCACAGTCTTCTGGCATGAGTCCAAACACTCACTCCCCCCTTAGATTTTGGGGAACTAAGGATATCTTGCTCAATGCAGGAGCTGGAATTTAACAGTAAAAGGTTACCGCAAGGAACATGGAAGTGATCACCACAAGAACTGTTTGAGCAAGGGGTGACAGGTGTACTTGGTGCCTCTAAGGGGTGACTGTCACACTATTTATCTGCCAAAGGTCACAGGCCTACTATACTTATGCTAATTTATACTAATTTGCTTAAACTAATGTCTTACAGGATATGGGCCTGTAGGTTTCTTGTGTTACAGCTGGATATAATGCAGGCTAAGCCAGCCCTACGGGCTTCAGGGCTACACTCTCAAAGAGATGAACAGATTGTGGATTTCACTCCACCTGTATATAAAACCGAAAGGGATTCTTTGGGAGATGAGGGCAAAATCTGAAACTGAGGCCCCCAACCCTTCAAAAAACAAATTACCTCTAAGGGGAGGTCCAGGAATCTGTTATGATGGAGGGGTGGCTGGGCCAAATTTGAGTAGTGGTGTGACCCTGTGCACCAGTCGCAACACCACTTGGTTTAGGGCCCTCTTGAACAGATATCGGGGCAAACTGCCCCTTCTGTCCCCACTAGGAGGCTCTGCCTATATAAACCTAATGGTTGTGATGGTCAAGCTTGACGGTGAGGGAAAGCAATCACTTCTTCTGCACTTTTTGTGCTTGGGCCAATTTCGGGCAAAGTCTTTTTACAAATATGAAGTGCTGACGTGATTTGTTTATATAGCAAGAAAGTGATCCATGGTGCAGTTGCACTTTTATTCTTTATAAGGGCGTTTACTTTGCAAAACAGCGTTTTTCATGGGCTTGCCCTGGGCGGTGATGAAAAGATGTGCATTTTCTAAGAAATGAGCATTGAAAAGGGGCATTTTCTTCCAAGCTGGGGAAGGAAGGGTTAAGTAATTTTGAAACAAACCAGGCAAAACTGATGTCAGCTTTTTGATTTATAGTGGCATCTATTTATTTCTAAACAAGCAGTACATGAACTGCTAGGCATTGTATTGTTCTATGGACAGACAAAGCCACTGCCTGGCTAGAAAAGAATTGACTTTTTTCTAGTTAATCTGAAGGTCTTGTTTATTGAATAATTGGGGAGACATTCAAGTTTGAGAAAGTCTATTCCCTGCTTACAGTAATTCTTCATTTCTGATTGTTTAGCTGACGTTTATTCTCTAAAGTAACTTTCCTAATGTACTTAGCTATTCTGCTACTGCATAGCTGTCTAGCATCATGCTGAGTTACAAAGAAACTAATTTTAAAATATACTATGAAAACAGATCGAATGGGCATTTGTAATATCTTGATCACATTGCCTGCTTTGTAAGAACCCTTTCTTGGCATTCAGAAAATGGCAAGATGTAATGGGAATAAGCAAAAGCAAGAATCTTTACACTCTTTCATTTCTAATTGGATGCTTCATAGTCTTTTGCAAATACGGGGTCTTAGGGGAGAGTTAAAACAGAATTCAATAAATCCCCATAATCTAATGGCCAAAGCAGGATGTCAGTTTTATTTAAAGACCAGTTTAATGCAGAACTGTCTAGAGCAGCTCTGCTTTCTGAAAACAAGACATACTTTGGTCATTCTCACTTTATATTAGTCCTTGTTAAATGCATAAATTGAGTCTCCAGACATACTTTGTATGTTTACATTCCAAATGTTTCCCATCCATTTCTACTTTCTAACTCAGAAAGAAAAAGACACTTAGTTATACAGTATTCAAGCATTATAGATATTCCAGACAACCATGAAAAATGGCATATTACTCAGATCTGAGGAATTTTGTGTGTACTGTATCTCAGAGAAAATGAAATGCAACAGGAGAAGCAACTAGAGATCACCTATGCCTACAGGTTAGGTATACAGCAATTACAATAATTTTCAAGAAACTTTATTATGAAAACTACATAGCTGGTGAGCTAGTGAAAAAGCAAACTTGTGAAAACAAATCCTAACTTCTTAGCAAGATTATATTTACACAGCATGTGTCCAACTTTACTTTAGATTGGAGAGACTTGATAGATTTATTTGTCTTGCTGTCTTCATTGAAATTCAGAGTCAGTACTGTAATACTTTTTAGACCTCACTAAGGATAACAGTACAGCTGAAACCCTAACCTAGAGTATATTCATCCCTCTGTGTAGCAAAATCCAATGACCTTAACTTAATCTAAGAAGCTAGCTGACAGCTCTTAAGAGCATCACAACACATAAAAGAAAGTACTCACCAGTCATCAGCGTGTAATAATTTGGATAGGAAAGACTGGGAAAGTCTGGGGTCATGTAATCCACTTTCACTCCCCTGTCCACAATCTCTTTAAAGCCAGGCAGGGACTCCAGTTCATTGTCATTGATGTAATCATAACGAAAGCCATCGATCAGAAACACTAAAAGCTTTCGACGGGCAAAGGATGAGCTTGCCATAGTGAGAACGAGGAGGAAAGAGAAGGTCATGTGCTTTGCCATGTTGATAGAACTCTCACCAGAGCACTGTCAGGGCTGCCTGTCCCTTTGCAATGACGCTGGGTGAGGTGTCTGAAGCTGCTTTCAGGGGCTGGACCTTACACTGCTCTCCTCACTTGGCTGGTTTAACTTGCAGGGTTTAAAGGTACAGCACCATTTATTAAAACTGCTAGGCTTGCAAGGTTACAGGTTAAGTGCTAAAGTATGATTAACTTTGCTTCTAAGTGTCTAGTGTGTGTGGAAGAGAGAGCTTGTTCCACCTGGGTTCAAAAAATGTACTTAGCAACGGAAAAACACGCTGTACGAGGAATTGGAGACGAAGAGGAAATTCTAGGGATCAGTCAGCGTGTGCTTGTTAACATTACCTTTTGGCCTAACAAAAGAAAACAGTAGGAATAATGTAGCATTTGGTTTCCAGTTTCTACGTGTCTATTTCAGTGTAAAACTCCATGTTCCACTTGGTTAGCTGTGCCTGTAAAAACCACTGGAATAATGCAAACAACTTAAAAAAAAGTAACCAAGTTTTTAAGTAGAAGAACTCTAATGGAGGTTAACAACCTCTTTTTGAGTGTTTTAAAAGGATCTCCAGGGACATAGAGGTGTACTTTATTTTCTTGCTATGGCTTTTGGTAGAAGAGTGGCCTAAGATTATCATAAAACCCCCCATCTCATTATTTATTTGTATTAGCATAGAATCTAGGTGCCCCAGTCGTGGACCAGGACCCCATAGCGCTAGGTACTGTCCAAGCAGAAAAAAATGACAATCCCTGCTCCAAGGGGTTTACGGTCTAAGTACCCACTCGTGCTGTGGTATTGTCAGATTAGACAATATATTATTAATACAGCCCTTTTGTAAACGAGTGACTTTTCTGTGTTCTATAACATTGTAAAATATCGATTAGGAATTGAGTGATTCACAAATTCACACATGAAAAAAACAGGTTAAAATTTTACCCATGAACAACCCAGCTTCCTCCTTGCCTGAAAATCTATAATCTTCCACAAGAGGATCGATCTCCTTTGAACCCCTCCTGCTACGTCTCTCCCAATTCTCACCTTTTGTGCAGGGGCACCTAACTCTAGCAGTCTCCTGGTTTGCCTAGTGCATACCTGCCTGACCAGAGATCCACACCCATTTCTGTGGCATATGAGTGCAGAACAAATTTAAATACAGCAAAGAGTCAGATTGTGGAACTTCATTATCCTGTATTCTCTACCTTTTCCCCTTTTAACCTCATGAGTGTGTGCTTAGGTGTAACTTGTTTTGTTCACCAGCTATGTGTAGTTATTGGGGGGAGCAGAGAGGAACTAGCAGAGAGCGGTGTATCCTACCTATAGTTGTGTTAGCCCAGAGTTCAAAGGCTTAGGCATGGTCTACACTACAAAGTTAGTTTGACGCAAGGCAACTTATGTCAACCTAGTTGTGCAAGTGTTGTGACAAAGTTCCTCCTCTGCCTTGTTGGGTCCTGTGCTTATTGGTGAATATTCTCGCCTCAGAGGTTCACGGCAGCCCTCGGTTTGGCCACTTTTGTGGCTCAGATCTGCCGTTCACTCAGCCTCATCACTGGCCAGCATGGGGAAAGGAAGAACAATCCCCGCAGTCTCTGTTGATCCACCTAGTGGATCGGGGAACAGGCCAGAGACTTTCCCCCCTGGTGGAACCCACAGTCCAGTTCAACTCCTCCAGTATCAAGTAGGGAGTTGGGGGGATGGAGGGAACCCAGGCCCGCCCTCTACTCCAAATTCTAGCCCAGGGCCCTATGGATTGCAGCCGTCTACAGTGGCTCCTGTAACAGCTGCGTGACAGCTACAACTCCCTGCGCTACTTCCCCGTGGCCTCCTCCCAACATCATCTTTATTCTCACCACAGGACCTTGCTCCTGATGTCTGATAATGCTTGTACTTCTCAGTCTTCCAGTAGTACGCCTTCTCACTCTCAGCTTCTTGCGCCTATTGCTCCCAGCTACTCACACGCGCACCACGAACTGAAGTGAGCTCCTTTTTAAACCCAGGTGCTCTGATTTGCCTGCCTTAATTGATTCTAGCAGCTTCTTGATTGGCTGCAGGTGTTCTAATCAGCCTGTCTGCCTTAATTGTTTCCAGAAAGTTCCTGATTGTTCTGGAACCTTCCCTGTTACCTTACCCAGGGAAAAGGGACCTACTTAACCTGGGGCTAATATATCTGCCTTCTATCACTTTCCTGTAGCCATCTGGCCCGATCCTGTCACAGTGTCTATACTTAAATTTGTCTCCCACTGAGGTAAATGCCCCGTTACACTGACATAGTAATACCACCTCCCTGAGAGGCACAGAGTCATGGTCAATATACTTAGGTTGATGCAGTGTGAGTGTAGACACTGTGATAGTTTTGTTGACTCTAATTGTCCTCCAACAGCTGTCCCATAATGCCCCACATTAATGACTCTGGTCACCATTGTGAACTCCACTGCCCAGGGGTCACAAAGACTGGAAGCCCCGCTCCCCTTTAAAGCCCTGCAAATTTTTGAAATTCCTTTTCCTGATTGCCTGGCTTAGCGAGCACACCTAGCAGCTCTCCATTGTTGAGTGCGACTGGCCAGCTGATCGTAACGGCTCCAGGCTCCAGATGCGCTCCTGCCTGGAGTAGACAGGAGATATTGGCTCCCAAGTCCTGGGTCTGTGGGGAGAAAAGGCTGTGAAGGTACAGCTCCAAAACAGCCACAGAAACATCAATGTCTGTGAGCAGATAGCTCGAAGGATACAGGAGAAGGGCTACAACAGGAACCAGCAGTAGTGTCGTGTGAAAGCCAAGCAGTTGCGGCAGGCATACCAGAAGGCCAGGGAGGCCAACAATTGATCCAGTGCTCAGCCTCAGACCTGCTGCTTTTACAAAGGGCTGTGTGCCATACTCAGCAAAGACCCTACCACCACACCGCCATGGATACATCCAAGGAGCCTGAGTCACAAGTTCCTGCTGTGACCAGCAAGGAGGAGAAGGAGTATGAGGGACAGGTGACCAGGGGAATCCACTGCACAGTGAGCCAGGACCTGTTTTTGACTCCCCCGCAATCCAGCCAGTCCAGCAAAGACAAGCCCAGTGCAGGTGAAGGAACCTCAGTGTGTACATACATTTTCAATTATAGGGAAGGCCCCTCCAGAGTAGGTTTCTAGGGAGGGCTGCATTATTTCTTCCTCCACAGTAGGACACTTTCCCACACCATTCAGCAATAACTTCAGCAGGCACCTTTGCAATATGCAGGCAAGCAGCATACACGCCCGGGCAGCTTCGGGAGACCAACAGCAGCTGTTCTCTCTCTGCCTTTGTTACACTCAGGAGTGAGATGCCAGCTAAAATAATCACCGCCTGTGGAAAATAGTGCCAGTATTCAGTGCCATTGCCCTATGCTACTAGAATTGTGCAACCCCAACCGCCAGCAGGCCATACTCACCGTGACGAGCGCTGTGACTGGTGTCGTGCACAAGCAATCCCAAGAAGAAGTGAGAATCTAGCGCTTAAAACTTTAGGGGAGCGAGGGAAGTGAGTTCAGCATCTTAGGTTTCGCTTTACATAGTGAATATGCTGACAATGGTACCATTGTGTGTTTTATCTTCAGCTGCTGCCATTGTGGCCTTGAGGGTCTCCCCCTCCATGCCTGCAGAAGCCTGAGCCAGATAAGGAGGAGAAAGAAGAGGACTTAAGATAAGATGTTCAATGAGATCCTGTGAGCTAGTGCTGCATCATACTGAGAGCACAGGGCCAGGAGAATGAACGTTGTGGACAGCCTGGAGAGTGAAAGAGTAGAGAGGAGAAAGGCCCAAGAGTCCCAGCAGGAAAAGGAGAGGGAGATGCACCAGGACAAAATGAGGCTTCTTAGGTAGCAAACACAGATACTGCAGACAGTAGTAGACCTCTGGTTCAACAATGCAGGGCTTCCCTACCTTTGCAGCCTATTGAGAACTCAGTATCAGGATCTCCCTATACCCCCCACCCTCAACATTCCACATGGCCTCAGGGGTTGCTGCACTTCCCTGACCATTCCATCCTGGGGGACATTAAAGACAATCACAGCTTCACTTGCACTCACTGTGGCTTTCACAGGACAGTGTATGAGTAGCTTAAATAGACATGAATGTTTTTTCCCCTTCCTAAATTCTATTCTCACAATAAAACATAGTAAATTAAATTTTTAATGGATTTGTTGTAAAATTGCAGGGTGGGGGGTTGCACTGATTTTGTTACAGAATAAAATTCTATTATTTGGAACATAATTCATCCTTATTAGTTCACAACGTATCCTGTCGAGTGCTCAGCAGTTCTGAAAGCAGCCAATTACCTTTTACTGCACAGTGTCACACAACTCGTAGGATCATTCACAAACAAAATTAATAGGTGCGTTGACAGTGTTCTATCCCTACATGAACAGCAATCAGCCCCCAGCCACAAAAGAACAAGCCAGGTAGGGCACACTACAACAAGAGGACACTATTCTGGCTCACTGTTAAAATGGTCTTTCAAAGCCTCCCTGAACTGTAAAGCTCCACACTGAATTCTTTTAATAGCCTTTGTATCTGGCTCTTCAAATTCTTTAGGTTTTAGGGTAAGATCTGGGAACGCTATGAGGTAATTACCAGCTCCCAGGCGCTCTCGGATGGCCCCTAAATGGCCATAAATGGCCCCTCCCACAATGCTTCCATCTTATTGGCCTAGAGCACTTTCAGGACCATGACTTGGTCACCTCCTCTGAAGGAACGCTCTGTGGCATGTTTATTATACCAGGCCTTTTGCTCTTGTTGAGCATCCTGTAGGTTTTTTCGAACAAGGGCTAGTGAGTCTTTGAGGGTGTTTTGCAGGTTGGTTACAAAGTTCAAAATGTTAGTTTCTGGAGAAGATGTAACCCCCTCCCATTGCTGCTTTACCTACTATAATGGCCCCTTAACTTTGTGGCTATAAATGAGTTCAAAATGTGAAAATCCCAAATGGGATGTGGTACAGCCCTGTAGGCAAAGAGCAACTGCTGCAACTCCCAATCATTGGAGCGCTTATTCACGAATTAGCGTATCATGGCCCCCAAAGTCCCATTAAACTTCTCCACTAGGCCATTTGTTTGATGGTGGTAAGGGGTTCACCCCATGAGCTTCCCAAAGACATTTCATGGTCCCTGCCAGGAAGTTAGTTCCCAAATCCATAAGGCTGTCAGAGGGCCAACCTACCCTGGCAAAAATGTCTGTTAATGCCTGGCACACATTTTTAGCCCTGGTGTTGCCTAGAGCTACTGCTTCCTGCCATCGGATGGCAAAATCCATTAAAGTCAGTATGTACAATTTTCCTCTCGGTGTATTTTAGGGAAAGGATGCAGAATATCCACAGCTACTTGCTGAAATGGAACCTCAATGATGGGGAATGGCTGGAGAGGGGCTGTCAAGGCTGAATCCCAACTCTGTCACTCCGAGTGCAGAAGTGGGTGCTGCAAGGATTTAAAAAATGAACACTTGCCAGTTCAGGCTTGTATTACACTCCCAAGGTCACAGCTTTTCTCTGACCTTGGTTTGGTAAACGCTGCCACTGCCCAAATGCTACAAAACCCCCTTTGAACCCAGGAAGGAGCACTTGGGAATTCCTCCCTGTGGGATACCCTCAAGCCCTTTCACCCCCTCTCCGGGGAAGAGCTGAGAAAGGAAACAAAGGAAATTAGCTGTGGCTACCAGCTAATCAAACAACATGCACAAACCTCCTAGGACACCAAAAATCCAATCCTGTTCTTAAAAAAGGTAAATTTTATTAAAAAGAAAAAAAATACATCTGTAACTTAGGCTTTTGTTAGATTTTAAAAGAGCAATTCCAAAAAATCAAGCACCAAAAATAGCTGTCTTGGGGGTTCATCTTAAAGGTTACAAGCAAACAAAAGCATCTGGGGTTAGCACAGAGGAGTCCACAAGCCAATAAGAAATAAAAGAAGGCTGTCATGGGAAGCTGTATTTCATGGATCACAGACTCCCAAAGAGAAGAACCACAAGGTACCAAACCCAGTTGGACCTGCTGGGTAAGCACACTTGATACACAGGGTACTGTAGCCCAGGGACCTGACTCAAGAATGGGAGAATCTGAGATTCCACTGCAGTAGAGAAGTCAATGGTACAGCTGGCCCTGTAGCTATGACACTATACAATATTAAATTGTATTTCTGCAGACAATTCCCCAGAAGAGTGGGACTGGCGCCAAGCAGTCTAGCTTGGCAGAGACAGCATTTGGCACTAGATTTCATCCCCACCAAGCAATGCTGAGTTGTTTGGGTCACATTCATTGGTAAACACACTGTCTGCGTGAAGACCCCAGATGGCATGGGAAACTCTAGCATTACAATAGTATGATACAAACTCTATTATTGCTACCAGAGCCTGGAGTTGGAGTCTGTTGTCAGAAATTCTTTTAGTCTGGAAGTGAAATTTTTTTTAAGAAACCACAGGCAGGAATAGAAAATAATCATGAAATTCCTCACCTCAATATTCTACACCATCAGGTAGGCCACAGATGACAGAAGTTCTAAAATTTCTCTTGGATCTGACTTCCAAGATTTACATTGCCCCAAGAAATCATAGAATTGTAGGACTGGAAGGTACCTTAAGAGGTCATTTAGTTCAGTCCCCTGCACTCATGGCAGGACTAAGTATTATCTAGACCATCCCTGACAGGTGTTTGGAGATTTTTAAGAGCAGGTTCGACAATGGTGGAGATTCCACAACCTCCCTAATGTCTAACCTAAACTGCCCTTGCCGCAATTTAAGCACATTTCTTCTTGTCCTATCCTGAGGTTAAGGAGAACAATTTTTCTCTCTCTTCCTTGTAACAACCTTTTATGCACTTGAAAATTATCATCATGTCCCCCTTCAGTCTTCTCCAGACTAAACAAATCCAATTTTTTCAGTCTTCCCTCATAGGGTCATGTTTTCTAGACCTTTAATCATTTGTGTTGCTCTTCGCTGGACTTTCTCCAATTTATCCACATCCTTTCTGAAACGTGGAGCCCAGAACTGGACACAATACTCCAGCTGAGGCTTAATGAGTGTGGAGTAGAGCGAAAGAATTACTTCTAATGTCTTGCTAACAGCACTCCTGCTAATACATCCCAGAATGATGTGTGGGTTGTTGTTTTTTTAGCAAGTGTTACACTGTTGACTCTCATTTAGCCTTTTAATCAAAAACTGTTCCCAAAAGAAACTTTGTCTCATGGTTTCCATCCAGAGCCATGCTCACCACAGCTTCTATTGCTGTCTGCTGGCTTTCTGGGCACTTTCTGCCTCTCTCAGACTCAGAGACACACAGCTGCAGCCAGTCCATGCTCCAACCCAAGTGCTTGCAATCTGTCCCCAGGGAAAACTCTTTGCCCACATGGTTTAGCATCTGTTTAGGCCTTGCCATGCTGGCCAGTGCCTTGGGTGGAAGCTTTTCATTGTTTCAGCTCTCACTATATAAAGAGTAATTTAATTGTTCCTTCAACTTACCCTGAATGAAGGGTGCGTAGTACATCCACTGACTTTAACCCAACCCTAACCCTTACCTTGACTGATCTATAGATCAAGGCATGCTTGATTAATGGTTTCCAGCATAGCAATATTTTCAGTTTTAAATATTAGTTAAATGCTGTTGTGTGTGACTACCTGACTGTGTAACTAACTTCATTTAAGGCTGCTGTGGAGGTGAAGTATGGATTTTAGGAGGGGGAGTGGATCATTTGAAAATGGAACCATAACTAGAATGCTCACCTTAACCTTTTGAAAAGTAAATATTTAAAGAAAATGCTTCAGATTGCTTCAGACGATTGAATATCTATAGGGCAATTTTTAGATCTAAAAGACAATAAGTGAACTGACATTAAAGCTGAAGGCCTGGAGGATATTCATGCACTGCAAATTCTTAATGCCCTTCTAGGATCTGATCTAAAACCCACTGAAGTCAATGGGAATCTTTCCATTGACTTGGATGGATCTTGGATCAGGTCTGTAGCCAGTAAAGTACAACACCATCCTCCTCCAAAAGAGGCAAGGATAGAAGAGCCTAGCAACGGCTCTATACTTGCACTGTTGAATACCAGGTCAGCTAACAGGGCACTGTACGGTAATTGTAGGTCTCACTTGTAAGCGTACAGTCTTAATTGTAAAATCATGCTCATTAGCTTTGAGAAGTCATGTGTTTAAGAATGTGGGCATATTGCTCTTAACCAAGCAGGATGGTTCAATCTATAACATTCTTTGTGCTTGGCCCATCCCACCCACCTTTGCCTGTGAAGGGGTGTGGGTAATTGCCTTGATTGAATTCGTAGTGTTCTTCAGTACTGAGGATTTTGTCCTTATTAGACTGACACTCATAGACTTTAAGGTCAGAAAGGACCCTCATGATCATCTAGTCTGACCTCCTGCACATTGCAGCCAGAGAACCTCACCCACCCACTCCTGTAATAGACCCCTAACCTCTGGCTGAGTTACTGAAGTCCTCAGATCATGATTTAAAGACTTAAAATTACAGCGAATCCATCATTTACACTAGTTTAAACCTACAAGTGACCCGTGTGCCCAGTGCTGCAGAGGAAGGCGAAAAGTCCCCAGGGTCTCTGCCAATCTGACCAGGGGGGAAATTTCTTCCCAATCCCAAATATGGTGACAAGTTAGACCCTGAGCATGTGGGCAAGACCAACCAGCCAGACACCTGAGAAAGAATTCTCTGTAGTAATTCAGAGCCCTCCCCATCCAGTGTCCCATCACCAGCCAGGAGTTATTTGCTGCCAGCAGTCACAGATCGGCTACATGCCATTATACGCAGTCTCGTTATACCATCCCCTCCATAAACTTATCAAGCTCAGTCTTTTCCCAAAATATTAATTAATTAGCAGGGGGGGAAAGCTAACAAATGGATTTGGCTATGGCCACTCAGAAATATTTATTTATTTCATTTACTGTGCATTTGTGACTCTCCTAAACTTTATGGGTATTAGTTGTTAAAAAAATAATATTTTTCCTCTTCTTTCAAAATTGAAAACTATGAAGAACAGCAACAATGACAATACAAAATCATAAACCGCATAGTATTAACAATAGACATACATTAAAAACATACTGTTCTCCCTCCTCCCCTCCCCCATTCCTTGTCATGCACCTGACAGGTTTAGGTTGGATATCAGGAAAAACTTTTTCACTAGGAGGGTGGTGAAGCACTGGAATGCGTTACCTAGGGAGGTGGTGGAATCTCCTTCCCTAGATATTTTTAAGGTCAGGCTTGACAAAGCCCTGGCTGGGATGATTTAGTTGGGGATTGGTCCTGCTTTGAGCAGAGGGTTGGACTAGATGACCTCCTGAGGTCCCTTCCAACCCTGATATTCTATGATTCTATGAAGGTGAGGACAGCCAAGATCAAGCACCCGAATAATTAAAATCCCTAAGACTTTCATATTTTCCTGAACAATAATTTTTAACACTAAAACAATCAAACCTAAAAAGCAAACCTTGAGGACAATCTGCTTGAACCTGAAACACATTCAATTCCATTCACCTTCACTAGACCCCAAAAAACTGTTCCCCAGGAAAGTCCTGGTAAAATGATGGTTATTCTGTAATTATTATTCTGCAATCTTTGCTATCTGAATGATCAAATATGTAACCGAATACCAGCCCAACTGTGAACCCAAGCACTACCCTTTAGCACTTCTCCTACTCTCTGATCCAAAGATTTATAGCCCAGGGCCTTGACTGTGCAGAAAGGTTCATGCATTGCTGAATTCATTCTCACCTTGTTTCTAGGGAAACATGAGCTACAGATGTGAATTTTTTAAATTGCTGCTACCCTCACTGACTACATAACTTCAGAAAGTTAATTTTCACCTACCTTGGGTTCTCACAGTTGACTCCAAGTTGTGGAAGAGTGAGTATGTTGTAAAAGAAACGCCCCACCCCCATATCCTGAATGTACAGAGATTAACAAAATGAGTTGTGAATATTAGTAGGAAATACTAAGCTCTTAAGAATTATGCCACATTTAACCTATCCCTTCTCAGGTTTTTGAAGATGCTCCTCTACTACCAAAGATCTGAGCTCCAGACTTCTTGTGGTTATTATTTATTTGTATTATTGTAGTGCCTAGGCGCCCCAGTCCTGGACCAGAACCCCATTGTGCACTGCATAGAAATACAACAAAAAGATGGTCCCTGCCTCAAAGAGCTTGCTGTCTAAATATAACACAAGAGACAACAGATGGGGGAGCACAAGCATATAGCACTAATTTAAAGGGTACTTGGCCAGTGGGAACTGGTCTGAGGCCACTAGCTATTTTGGAGGTTGCTAATTAGCCTTCACATGGGAACAACTGTTGGTCACTTCTGATCCCAGCTGGATATGAATCAGTGCCTGAAAAGTCAAAAGCATGGGACATTATCCCATTACCAGTTTCCTGAACCATTCAGATGCCTATGAAGTTGTCTGTTTAAACTATTTAATTGCAATAACAAGCTATTCTGAATATTTTGTCACTTTCCCTGCTAATACAACTCATCCGCTGATCCTTTCCTCAGCAGTCTTCTTGTCTCGGTGTGTCATCAGTTGCCAGAAATGGACACGTTGCCAAAACCTCCAAGGCCAATGGCCTCCTGCCCTGTTGTTAGTAAGAAACCACTTTTCTTGGCTTCTCTGGCATGTCTATTGCCCTGTTCTGATATTTTTTAAATGGAGGTGGGATTCTTCTCTCTTTTCAGAAAATTTTACTTTTTCATGCCCTCTAGTGATGCAAAGCAAACTCACACCATGTGGCGCTCTGGGTGGTGGCTGCCCTGCTGTCTGCAAAAACGGCAATAAATCATTTGCTGCATAGCTTATCACAGCCACCACCCCCATAAAGAAGCTATTTCTTCTACATCCTGACTCTGTGGCTACTGCATTTAGCAGGTGTCAAAATAAAAAATTGAAAACTGGACTCTTTTTCTGGGAAATATGGTTAATCAGGGAGCCTGATTTCTCTGGTTTTATTTTCCTAACTTGCTAGTGACCACTGCACTCAACTCAGAGAATCAGGAACTAAGGACAAACAAGACCATTCAGTCCACTGTATGTATGGCAAGGGCGGGGCAAGGCAGAAGTAGGTGGAACAGGCAACTCAGGTGCCTGAGCCTGCATTCCTTACTCGAGCAAGGTGAGTTTTTAATGAGAAAGGAATGCAGAATTCGGCCCCAGCTAGGTCATCCTTGGCAAAAAATAAACACTATTGTTTGCTCCAATAGCGACCCAAAGTATTGTCAAAAAGAAAAGGAGGACTTGTGACACCTTAGAGACTAACCAATTTATTTGAGCATAAGCTTTCGTGAGCTACAGCTCACTTAGAATCATAGAATCATAGAATATCAGGGTGCACTTCATCGGATGCATCATGAAAGCTTATGCTCAAATAAATTGGTTAGTCTCTAAGGTGCCACAAGTCCTCCTTTTCTTTTTGCGGATACAGACTAACACGGCTGCTACTCTGAAACCTGTCCAAAGTATTGTAGTTTGTAACAACACTATTACAAGGTTTGGACCATTAATAAGGATAAAGCATGGTCTTCAAGGGGATAAGATAATGGTCTGGAGACCTGGGTTTATTTAATGGGTCATGTGGTTTCACCATCCTGTTTCCCCCCTCACCCTGTGCCTGTCCTGTATATTTAGATTGTAAGATCTTTGGGGCAGGGAGCAAGTCTTACTTTATGTTTTTACAGTGCCTATCACGAAGGGGCCATGAGCTAGGTTGGAGCCCACAGGTGCTAATATAAATAAAAGGTGATAATAGTCTATATTCTTCAGTACAAGGAAGTAGAGCACTGAGGTTATTTACACACAATTCTAGGTCTTCTGAGAACTTCTACCTGACTCAAACCAGCTCAACCTATATCTGGCTTTGTATTCTTTAATTGCTCTCTTTAGGTCTTAAAACCTCTTCCAGTCTTGATCACAATTTAAACAAGGGAGGAAAATATATAAGAGGGATTGACTGGCCATAGCTTATACTCGTCATTTTTGCTCTTTACCTGAAACAGCAGTTCATTTATTACCAGAACTATTAATGTTTTTCTGTCAGTTTGCACAATATATCAGACAAGCTTTCAGCAGTGTGTGGGTGTAACATGATAGCATTTCAAATACAGTATGTAACCAGAAGGAAAATGCCCACTAGATGCTGCTATATTGTTATTCCTGGCATAGTAAGCTGTTTTCCAAGCTCCTGTGCAAGGCTCTTGTTAAAAGTTTTTCTCTCTCTTTTTTTTTCTTTCAGCTGAAAAAATCAAAGTGCATTATGTACTATCTCAAGTCTTCTTGAAACAGTTTCCGTTAGTTTCATAGTCGTCAAACTACAGTTGCCATTGCAAGCATTAGGCCTGCAGCTACTAGAGCCAGCCTAAGATCAGCCTTGAGATTGTAAACCTCATTGAAGTTTTTTCTCTAATTCCATCACAATCATAGTCATTGTCAGGACAATGAATTAACCTTTTCTGTCCCCTTTGCCCTGTCCAGTCATCACGGAGCATGATTATGTGCAGTATTTTCAAGGCTTCATATTTGATGTTTCTTACTATTCTACCAGTGCCCACAAGTCAGTGGCTATAGGAGAGGAATAGGAAGGTGATCCAAGTGAGTTAAAGCATATTAATAACCTCACCAAACTATATAGCATAGGAACTTTGTTTCTCATAGTGTGGTGGTGGTAACTGATGGTTCATCTCGTCTGGTATCCTGTCTCTGACCATGACCAATACCAGATGCTTTGGAAGATGATATAAACTCCCATAATGCTCTTAATTATGTAACTCTATATAAGGGAGGTTGGATGGAGATTCCTTCTTGATCCCAACTGGTATTCAGGTTATGCTCTGAAACACAAAAATGAATAGCCTGCAGCAGCTACCCTTAGACCTCGCCCCACAAACTCCCCACTTCCTTTGGTTACTCCCCTCCCCCACTCACGTGGGAACAAGAATTTCTAAAGGATTCTAGAAGCAGCAAGGATTTCAAAGGAAAGTGCATGGCCCTTTCCCACATGACAACATGTATATATAGGTCTTGGATCATGTGAGTGGTAGAGAGAGGTTTGAGCCATTGGCAGGGTTAGTGCTGTCATCCAGTCATATGTTCCATATGTTCTGCGGCTGAGCAAAACCAGGAATTATCTCAGTTTAGCCAACCTGACTGGGAGTCCCAAACCAGGCCACAAAATGGGGTGAATCGCCAAACACTAGGAGCTATGGTCAGTTTAGAAATTGCCTTTCCTTCCCCGGGACAGCTGCTACAATGTATGGTTCAGGCCCCTCAGGAGCCCAAAGGGGTCATCTCATCCCACTCCTAGCAGAATGAAGCAGCATCTTGTCAGGATGATGCAAGTTCACACCCAAAGGAGTCCCTTTTTAGTTTAGGAAGTGAAAGAAGGACAGTAGCATCCAATTATCAATGAAGAGGAGGGGTGGCGTGAGGGAAACTAGTGATCTGGTTTGTTGAAGTGGCTGAACTTACTCCTTAAGCCCTTCTTCTGTGTGGGTACTTTTGTTTATTTACCATTTTGAACTATGAGTAAGCAGCTCAGAGACACTGGGAGCCCTCAGTGCCAGAACTTGGGTTTGTTTTGTTGACTTGAACAAATAAACAAGGTCTTTTTGTGACAAAGGGTTTTTTTTTTTCTCCTTTTACATCAAAAGAACCTCTGTTTTTTTGTGCTGAGGAGGCTGGAACAGGGGCCTGGCTACAGCCATTAAATTCATGGAACAGGAAGGGGGATCTCACAAGCTTGAAAGCTTCCCAGAATCATGCTGGGCACTCTGTATTGCAATACTAGGTAAAACTCTGGTGCACCCTGCACACCTCATCTTATAAGGCAGAGTAGAAAGGAAGGGGAAAGATCTTAGGTAACTCCAAAATATGGAGTGAATGTGGCTGGGTGAGTGTTGAGATTTTTTCATTTTGCCAGTACCAATCTGTGTATTCCTGACAGCTGATAAGGATGGTGTGCCAACACTCGGCAACATAGGGTTACAGAGCTGATGTGGGCACAGGTGGCCCTGCCCTACCGTACCTATAAGAGATGTTAGACCCGGAAGGAGGAGCTTAAAGCAAGAAGCCTAGCATATTTGGTTGTAGAGCAAGTCTTCAGCTCTCTGGAGAGAGGTTTGGCTGAAGGCAGGAACTCCTCCCTGGAGCAAGGGAGGGCCCAGTGCTATTCCTCTTCATTTGTCTGACCTTAGCTGGAAGCACAGCTCAACCAGGGCTTTCTGGAGGAAGAGAGCTTTACCACAGTGGTAGTATAATTCATGTGTGTTAATTCCCCCTTTTCTGTTCACTGACAACCCTGGGAGGGGTGGACTATCTGGGGCTCAGCTGGAGGGCTGAGCCTCCTATGACTGGAAGTGGCATGGGAAACCACCTGAATATCCCAGAGCAGTACTGGGGACTGGCTTAGGGGTTGCCCTGGGGCAGGAACCCCAGAAGCAGATGGAAAAACTATTTGTAACTTTTCAAAACCTACAGAGTATTTAGTTTCTTATGCCCCTCTTAAAGCTTGATCCAAAGCCCATTGTAATTAATGGAAAGACTCCCAATGGCTTCAGTCTGTTTAAGGATCAGGTCCAGAGCCTGGTTAGCGGGGTTACTCAGAACAAGCAACTTGGTTAGCTCAGGACAAGGAATTTTCACTTTTGATGTGCAGGTCACCTTTAACATGATGGAAGAAATGAACCATCTGACTTTTTTGCATCATTCAGATTGAGGATCCAGACACTAGATGTCAGCGTTGTTCAAACAGGCTTTCAGTTGCTTTGCACAAACCCCATTAACAGCTTTATGCAAAGCCATTAACAAATTGTTTGGGCACCTTTTCAACTATGCTTGCAGTCCTGACCCCAAAAGGAAGGTGAGTTGTTATGCAAATCTTTAATGTTGCTGAACTAGTTTTCCTGGATTTTACACAAGGCTTTGATGTTCCAGTCTTTGAAATACAAACACTTTAAAAAAAAAAAAAAAAGCAAACTCTCTTCTCTTCTCATCAGATGAAGTGAGCTGTAGCTCACGAAAGTTTATGCTCAAATAAATTTGTTAGTCTCTAAGGTGCCACAAATACTCCTTTTCTCTTCTTTCAGTTGTTGCAACTAAATGGAAGCTCTGCAGTCTGCATTGTAATGACAAAGTGCTGGTTATTACAGAATGGAGGTTAAGAGCTCATATTTTTACATAAAGTCTTTATGCAGTTTTATGAATTTTGCATAAGGCAAAAGAAATGGAATTTCATACACTTACCTCCTGAAGTTCCATTCTTGTGATGTTAGCTGGAGCTGGAAGGTGACCACCATGCACAGGGGTGAATTTCAACAGTCCTTTTCCTTCCTGAATATCACTGTAAGGACGGGTAAGACCATGCCACCAAGCCTGAGCTGCAGGCGGCACAACCTCACCAGAGACAGAATAGTACTTGTTCCTGCTTCTTGTGCTGTGGAGTCTGAGCTGCCTTATACTGATCAAGAGCTCTGTGGGGATAAAAGGAGCTATCTGGGGAATTAGAATTTTTCCTACTACTTTTGACCCTGAAGCCTAATGCATTTTCCTCTCTTCTTGTTTAGGAGAAAATTCCCATGCACTGTCCCCGCCAACTCTCCACAAACTCTCACCAGTTCTCTATGCAATACAGATGTCCCATGCCCCCACCTAATTTGGCTGGCAAGACAAAGAAATTTAGGGTGGGGAAGACAAGATTATAGAATCATAGGACTGGAAGGCACCTTGAGAGGTCTTCTAGTGCAGTCCCCTGCATGCATGGCAGAACTAAGTATTATCTAGACCATCCCTGACAGGTGTTTGTCGAACCTGCTCTTAAAAATCTCCAATGGTGGAGATTCCACAAGCTCCCTAGGCAATTTATTCCAGTGTTTAACCACCCTGACAGTTAGGAAGTTTTTCCTAATGTCCAACCTAAACTGCCCTTGCTGCAATTTAAGCCCATTGTTTCTTGTCCTATCCTCAGAATTTAAGGAGAACAATTTTTCTTCTTCCTCCTCCTTTTAACATCCTTTTATGTACTTGAAAACTGTTATCATGTCCCCCTTCCGTCTTCTCCAGACTAAACAAATCCAATTTTTTCAATCTTCCCTCATCGGGTCATGTTTTCTAGACCTTTAATCATTTGTGTTGCTCTTCGCTGGACTTTCTCCAATTTGTCCACATCTTTTCTGAAACGTGGAGCCCAGAACTGGACACAATACTCTAGCTGAGGCCTAATGAGTGTGGAGTAGAGTGAAAGAATTACTTCTCGTGTCTTGCTTACAGCAGTCCTGCTAATACATCCCAGAATGATGTTTGGGTTTTTTGGGGGGTTTTGATTTTTTATTTCTTTTTGCAGTGTTCCACAGTTGAGTCATATTTAGCTTATAATCCACTATCCCCAGAATCTTTTCCGCAGTACTGCTTCCTAGGCAGTCATTTCCTAGGAAGGTGGAGTCGTTTCTCCACCCTCTTTCCTCCATTTTCTATGTGCGCAGCTGATTGTGTATTCAGTTTTGGGCACTGAAGCCAGGGACTTAGGGAGTCCCAGATTTGCTTGAACCAGCGCTGTTCACACTCCACTCTCTTTCCTGCATTCCAAACTTTTGATTTCTAATTTTTTTTCACTTGTCTCAATCTATTATTCAACTTTCCCAGGCCCAATCCTACAAAAGCTGCCGCTGAAGACAGTGGCAGTTTCACACACAGAGCACTTTTAGGATCAGACCTCCAAATTTACCTTTCAAAGAGCTACACGTGCAGAAGACAGGTAGAAGTTTGATGTTTGATCACCTGGATGTTAGTCACTTAAAAATTATGGGCCAAATTCTGCTTTCATTTACACCTGTGTAAATCCACGGTAACTGAGTGGAAGTTAGTGGCTTTATCCTAAATTTTAGGCCAACGCAATCAAATACAGAATTACTTCTCTTGTTTGTCATATTAAGTTATAAGTAGCATTGGTGATTTCAGAACATACACATTTGTGGCTTAGGCAGTTTTAAAAATATCTCCCATTCACAGTGGAGGATTTTTCTGTGTTTTAATGAGACCTTTCAAAATATTGTTTGTTTTAAATATGTATAGGCTCATAGATCTGTTCTGTTTTGTTGGCATAGTTGTTTAGTTATCCTTACTTCATTGTTTGGATAACTTCCATATAAACCGGTTCAGTGAATTATTAATACCATTTTTGCTCTTGCATATCATCAAAAAAATTATTAAAAAGAACAGCACAAACAATACACGCTCTGTGGTTAATGAGATTCTAAAGGGCAATGAGTGACCCTTTAATTATGTGGGGGAAGGTGCGGGGTTATTATTGGGGTCTGGTTATCAGAGACAGGATGCAACAGAAGATTTCTTTTCCAGGAACTAACATGAAGTAGGTCAGTATTTAAAAAGGGCGGGGGGGAGGGGGAACACTTGGATTTTGATGATATGACATCATATCTTTTGCGGGGAGAGTCTTGCTCCTGGCTGGGATCCTACCAACAGTTCATTACCCAACAACTGTTGTCATGGCTACAAAGGGTGGGCAGCAAACAAACCTCGGGGCAGTGTTTAGTGAGGAAAGCACTGTAGTGAAGGTTCACTCTTGACCTTGCAGGAAGCCCATCTTGCCGGCAAGCAGCTCTTCTGCTTTTAGATCCAGGACAGGAATGTTACAGGAAATGCAGCATCTAGTAGGGAGCCACATGCAGACTCCCAGCCACACAAGAGTCTCTGTTAAAAAAGTTGTAAATATTTGAAATTGCTTGGATGTATTTAAACCTTCAACATTATGCCCTTTTTCAGCAAGGCTAATTAGCCTTAGACACAGAGACTAATGTTAGAAACTGAGAAATTACCAATGCAAAAGGCCTATTAGATAATCTAGTCCCCTCATTGAGGAAGTTGGCAGGATTACAAAATACAGGCTGTTTTTTAGTGCATTGTCCAGTTTTAAATGATTCAGAACAGAGGGTGCCCACTGCTTACCTGGGGGTGAGGGAGGGAGTATTCTACAGTGGAATAAATCTTGCAGTTAGGAGAAGAGCTAGGTTAACAGTGCAAAAATTTATTTGCAAACACTGATCTGAACAAAACCATCCAATTTCTTTGATATTTGTGAGCTCGCTTTTTGCAAGCATTTGTGAGTAAAATTTGTTGGCTGAAAAGGAAAGTGTCAGAAACATGCATTCATATTAGGGCTGTCGATTAATTTAAGTCACGCAATTACTCAAAAAAATTAATCATGATTAAAATTAATTGCAATTAATCACAGTTTTAATCGCACTGTTAAACAATAGAATACCAATTGAAATTTATTAAATATTTTTGGATGTTTTTCCTATATTTTCAAATATATTGATTTCACTTACAACACAGAATACAAAGTGTAGAGTGCTCACTTTATTTTATTATTTTTTATTACAAATATTTGAACTGTAAAAATGATAAACAAAAGAAATAGTATTTTTCAATTCACCTCATACAAGTACTGTCATGCAATCTCTTTACTGTGAAAGTGTAATTTACAAATATAGATTTATTTATTTTTGTTAAAGAATAACTGTTCTCCAAAACAAAACAATGGAAAACTTTAGAGCCCACAAGTCCACTCAGTCCTACTTCCTGTTCAGCCAATCACTCAGACAAACAAATTTATTTACATTTACGGCAGATCCTGTTTCTTATTTACAGTATCACCTGAAAGTGAGAACAGGCATTCGCATGGCAATTTTGTAGCCAGCATTACAAGGTATTTATGTGCCAGATATGCTAAACATTCGTATGCTCCTTCATGCTTCAGCCACCATTCCAGAGGACATGCTTCCATGCTGATGATGCTCGTTAAAAAAAAAAAGCGTTAATTAAATTTGTGACTGAACTTCTTGGGGGAGAATTTTATGTCTCCTGTTCTGTTTTACCTGCATTCTGCCATATATTTCACGTTACAGCAGTCTCAGATGATGACCCAGCACATTTTGTTCATTTTAAGAACACCTTCACCGCAGATTTGACAAAACTCAAAGAAGGTACCAAAGTGAGATTTCTAAAGATAGCTACAGCACTCGACCCAAGGTTTAAAAATCTGAAGTGCCATCCAAAATCTGAGAGGGATGAGGTGTGGAGCATGTTTTCAGAAGTCTTAAAACAGCAACATTCCAATGCGGAAACTACAGAACCCGAACCACCAAAAAAGAAAATCAACCTTCCGTTGATGGCATCTGACTCAGATGAAGAAAATGAACATGTGTTGGTCCGCACTGCTTTGGATTGTTATTGAACAAAACCCGCCATCAGCATGGAAGCAGATGGTCGAGTTCAGGATCAAGAAAGGAGAGCAGCAGAATATGGACCCTGGACTTCAGAAAAGCAGACTTTGACTCCCTCAGGGAACTGATGGGCAGGATCCCCTGGGAGAATAACATGAAGGGGAAAGGAGTCCAGGAGAACTGGCTGTTTTTTAAAGAATCCTTATTGAGGTTACAGGAACAAACTATCCCGATGTATAGAAAGAATAGTAAATATGGCAGGTGACCAGCTTGGCTTAACAGTGAAATCCTTGCTGATCTTAAACACAAAAAAGAAGCTTACAAGAAGTGGAAGACTGGACAAATGACCAGGGAGGAGTATAAAAATATTGCTCAGGCATGCAGGAGTGAAATCAGGAAGGCCAAATCACGACTGGAGTTGCAGTTAGCAAGAGATGTTAAGAGTAACTAAGAAGGGTTTCTTCAGGTATGTTAGCAACAAGAAGAAGGTCAAGGAAAGTGTGGGCCCCTTACTGAATATGGGAGGCAACCTAGTGACAGAGGATGTGGAAAAAGCTAATGTACTCAATGCTTTTTTTTGCCTCTGTCTTCACGAGCAAGGTCAGCTCCCAGACTACTGCACTGGCCAGCACAATATGGGGAGGAGGTGACCAGCCCTCTGTGGAGAAAGAAGTGTTTCAGGACTATTTAGAAAAGCTGGATGAGCACAAGTCCATGGGCCTGATGCACTGCATCCGAGGGTGCTAAAGGAGTTGGCGGGTGTGATTGCAGAGCAATTGGCCATTATCTTTGAAAACTCATGGTGATCGGGGGAGGTCCTGGATGACTGGAAAAAGGCTAATGTAGTGCCCATCCTTTAAAAAGGGAAGGAGGAGGATCTGGGGAACTACAGGCCAGTCAGCCTCACCTCAGTCCCTGGAAAAATCATGGAGCAGGTCCTCAAGGAGTCAATTCTGAAGCACTTAGAGGAGAGGAAAGTGATCAGGAACAGTCAGCATGGATTCACCAAGGGCAAGTCATGCCTGACTAACCTAATTGCCTTCTATGATGAGATAACTGGCTCTGTGGATGAGGGGAAAGCAGTAGATGTGTTATTCCTTGACTTTAGAAAAGCTTTTGATACGGTCTCCCACAATATTCTTGCCAGCAAGTTAAAGAAGTATGAGCTGGATGAATGGACTATAAGGTGGATAGAAAGCTGGCTAGATCATCGGGCTTAACGGGTAGAGATCAATGGCTCCATATCTAGTTGGCAGCTGGTATCAAGCAGAATACCCCAAGGGTCAGTCCGGGGGCTAGTTTTGTTCAATATCTTCATTAATGATCTGGAGGATGGCATGGACTGCACCCTCAGCAAATTTGAAGATGACACTAAACTGGGAGGCATGGTAGATACGCTGGAGGGTAGGGATAGGATACAGAGGGACCTAGAGAAATTAGAGGATTGGGCCAAAAGAAATCTGATGAGGTTCAACAAGGACAAATGCAGAGTCCTGCACTTAGAACGGAAGAATCCCATGCATGGCTACAGAGTAGGGACCAAGTGGCTAGGCAGTAGTTCTGCAGAAAAGGACCTAGGGATTACAGTGGACAAGAAGCTGGATATGAGTCAACAGTGTGCCCTTGTTGCCAAGAAGGCTAACAGCATTTTGGGACTGTATAAGTAGGACCATTGCCAGTAGATTGAGAGACGTGATCATTCCCCTCTATTCGACATTGGTGAGGCCTCATCTAGAGTACTGTGTCTAGTTTTGGGCCCCACACTACAAGAAGGATGTGGAAAAATTGGAAAGAGTCCAGCGGAGGGCAACAAAAATGATTAGGGGGCTGGACTTATGAGGAGAGGCTGAGAGAACTGGGATTGTTTAGTCTGCAGAAGAGAAGAATGAGGGGAGATTTGATAGCTGCTTTCAACTACCTGAAAGGGGGGTTCCAAAGAGGATTGATCTAGACTGTTCTCAGTGGTAGCAGATGACAGAACAAGGAGTAATGGTCTCAAGGTGCAATGGGGGAGGTTTAGGTTGGATATTAGGAAAAACTTTTTCACTAGGAGGATGGTAAAGCACTGGAATGGGTTACCTAGGGAAGTGGTGGAATCTCCTTCCTTAGAGGTTTTTAAGGTCAGGCTTGGCAAAGCCCTGGCTGGGGTGATTTAGTTGGGGATTGGTCCTGCTTTGAGCAGGGGTTTGGACTAGATGATCTCCTGAGGTCCCTTCCAACCCTGAGATTCTATGATTCATGGACACATGTCCTCTGGAATGGTGGTTGAAGCATGAAGGAACCTATGAATCTTTGTCACATCTGGCATGTAAATATCTTGTGACACTGGCTACAACAGTGCCATGCAAACGCCTGTTCTCACTTTCAGGTGACATTGGAAACAAGAAGCAGGCAAATGTAAATGTAAACAAACTTGTTTGTCTGAGCGATTGGCTGAACAAGAAGTAGGAATGGGTGGTCTTGCAGGCTCTAAAATTTTACATTGTTTTATTTTTGAATGCAGTTACTTTTGTACATAATTCTACACTTTGTTCCTGGTATATCAGTGAGGTCTTAGATGGTTTTCCATTTTTTACTAGGCTCCAGAGAGTAGCTCTGATAGAAATCCTACCCTACCTGAGCTAGGTATCCTACCCTACCTGAGCTAGGTGCCGTTAAACCAAACCTGAAACTTGTGAATTCACGTTAGCTGACCTATGATAATCACCTTTCATGCTATTCCTGAGCTTTGTGGCATGACTATTTATTCTGCACATTGTTGTGGTGTATTGCAATTCCCTAATGCAAACATTATCTCAACTCCCAGTGAAATCAATAGTCATGGACTTTTATGCCTGTTGGATCCGACACTAAGACTAGGTGAATGGTTCAGGTACAAATTCAGGTCATTCAAAATTACCCTGTTCACATGTGCTGAGCCAAGCCCCACCCACCCTCTTCAACAGACTCTTATGTTGTGAAGGAATCATGTTTGTATCACATCACCAGCCTATGACTCCAATTCCTTCTGTGGTATGGGTGGTAGTAGAGGCCCAATCACATGAGGAAGAAGCAGGTGTCCTAAATTATCTCTGTATTCCAGGGCACTATCCCAAGCCTGGGAGACGAAGATTTGCCACTTTCCCATGTGACCATTCCTCTGCTCCTACCCACACTGCACACTTTCCTGGCTTGGCAACACACAAGCCTTCACACCTTGCTGCAATTCAGATTGGAATTTGCTAGATATTGTGCCCAGTTCCTTCTTGTTTGTAATCTCCTCCCCTTGACCCTTCAGAATCTCAAATCATGACACTGGCCTTTGTCCCACCTTATGGAGACACAAGACAAAACTAGTAGAGGAGATCTTGAAATGGTCCTTTCCTTCCACATATATATAAGATTTACTTTAACCTGAATTTCAAACTTTGACATGTCTAATGTTGGGGGATCTACAACTAAAGGAGGACATCAGGCTGTCATGCTGCTCCCTTCATCAGTACTAAAATCTCATTAAAAAGAACAGAAGTATTTATAAAAAGAATATAAGAAGGGCAAAATGTATGTTAGAGCAGCCAAGAATTATACTGTAACGTCAAGTGAACTTTTGCACTTGCATCATTAATAACTTGAACCTGTGCCCAAGCCTTGTAATCTATTTTTGTTACCTCCTGTTTTTAGCTCTGCAAATGAAAGTGAAGTTGAGGTTAAGTGTAAACATCAAACTTTCTCTTTTGTGTCAGATATAATTTAGCACATGTATGGGGGGAGGAAGGGACTATGGTTCTTCTTTGGTTTCTATAAACAACCTTGCACTGGACCATAATGTTCTGTAAGCCCTTTGCAAAGCCCCTTGTGGTGAATCACAGCGACAAATGGGATAGCCCTGTGCTGGGGATGTGCTCATTGAACATTCTGGGAGCTGATGTCCAATTCAAATAGCAATCTCTCAGCTGACAATTACTTTTGAAATGCATTAATAAGCTATTGGGTAGGTCAAGATCAAACTTAATGATCTCATGACAATTAGTGTTTGAAATGTATTCATTTTTCTTAATAATATACATTGAAATAGTGACTTTAATTTAGATAAAGAAATTTTATCTGTTTTGCAGAGAAATCCTTTGGTAAAATAAAGGCTAAGGAAGCCTGATCACTCTAGGACAGGGGTTCACAAACTTCATTGCACTGCAACCCCCTTCTGACAATAAAAATTACTACATGACCCAAGCTGGGGGGAGGGAAGGGGAGCGAAGCTGAGCCCTGGCACCCCTGGTAAGAGGAAGGCCAAAGCCAAAACCCCAGCGCCTGGGCAGGAGGGCCAAAGCCTGAGCCTCGCCACAGAGGGCTGAAGCCCTTAGGCTTTGGCTACAGCTCCAGTCAGTCGGACTCAGGGCCCCAGCAAGTTTAACGCCAGCCCTAGTAACCCCATTACAATGGGGTCATGACCCACTTTGAGGTCCTGACCCACAGTTTGAGAACCACTGCTCTAGAAGATGCCAAACATATGAGATCCTCCTGAATCATTTGTTTTTTCTGTAAAAGTGGCTAATCACACCCACGCTAACTCCATTTCACATGTGTAAACTGCTCCTCCAGTCTCCCTAGTGTACTCCAATGTACTAGAATTAACTCCTTGGCACTGTTTAATCACTAACAGTGTGATTGATACTATACAGACTAGAGGCCCTCTACTCAGGAAATACTTCTAAGCAGAGCAAACAGCACAGACAGACACTGGACCAAGTAATGACTGGTTAGAAGCATCACAGGAAATTTTTTTTTCTTGCTGTGGATTAGGGTTGGTGACCAATTGTGTGACCCAATTTATTACACTTGAATAACCCAGCCCATTGTTAGTTATCTGGAAGATTTGCGTTTTCCCTGAAGAATTAGGAAGGTTTGGGTGTGGAGAAAACAGAAAGCCCGACAACATGGCTGCATCTGTTTCCCTTTTTGCAGTCCTTCTCACACCTCACTGTGGACATAAGTCATTTGACGGATTCCAAAAGTTCCTCAACTTTGGCAGTGCTGTCCTGGTCAACAGTTTTTAAAATCAGTTATACGGTGCAGCCTTTAACCTTTAAAACTCAGTTCTTGTTTGTATCATTAGACCAATTTGCTGATACAGTAGTAACTCCTCGCTTAACGTTGTAGTTATGTTCCTGAAAAATGTGACTGTAAGCAAAACGATGTTAAGCGAATCCAATTTCCCCATAAGAATTACTTTAAATGGGGAGGAGGGTGGGATAGGTTCCAGGGAAATTTTTTTCACCAGACAAAAGACTATATACACAGTATAAGTTTTAAACAAACAATTTAATACTGTTGTCATAAATATAAAGGGAAGGGTAAACCCCTTTGAAATCCCTCCTGGCCAGGGGAAAGCTCCTCTCACCTGTAAAGGGTTAAGAAGCTAAAGTTAACCTCGCTGGCACCTGACCAAAATGACCAATGAGGAGACAAGATACTTTCAAAAGCTGGGAGGAGGGAGAGAAACAAAGGGTCTGTGTCTGTCTATATGCTGGTTTCTGCCGGGGATAGACCAGGAATGGAGTCTTAGAACTTTTAGTAAGTAATCTAGCTAGGTATGTGTTAGATTATGATTTCTTTAAATGGCTGAGAAAAGAATTGTGCTGAATAGAATAACTATTTCTGTCTGTGTATCTTTTTTGTAACTTAAGGTTTTGCCTAGAGGGGTTCTCTATGTTTTTGAATCTAATTACCCTGTAAGATATCTACCATCCTGATTTTACAGGGGGGATTTCTTCATTTCTATTTACTTCTATTTTTATTAAAAGTCTTCTTGTAAGAAACTGAATGCTTTTTCATTGTTCTCAGATCCAAGGGTTTGGGTCTGTGGTCACCTATGCAAATTGGTGAGGCTTTTTATCCAACATTTCCCAGGAAAGGGGGGGTGCAAGTGTTGGGAGGATTGTTCATTGTTCTTAAGATCCAAGGGTCTGGGTCTGTAGTCACCTAGGCAAATTGGTGAGGCTTTTTACCAAACCTTGTCCAGGAAGTGGGGTGCAAGGTTTTGGGAAGTATTTTGGGGGGAAGGACGCATCCAAACAGCTCTTCCCCAGTAACCAGTATTAGTTTGGTGGTGGTAGCAGCCAGTCCAAGGACAACAGGTGGAATATTTTGTACCTTGGGGAAGTTTTGACCTAAGCTGGTAAAGATAAGCTTAGGAGGTTTTTCATGCTGGTCCCCACATCTGTACCCTAGAGTTCAGAGTGGGGGAGGAACCTTGACAACTGTACACAGCAATGATGACTGTGAAGCTTGGCTGAAGTCGTGAAGTGAGAGGGTGGAAGAGGGTGGTGCCTGTAGGTACCTCCCCCGAAGCTCCCATTAGCCGGGAATAGGGAGCTTCGGGGGAGGTACCCACAGGCAAGAGCAGGGCACGGAGCTCTCTGCCCCCCCTCCCCCAGGGGCCGCAGGGACGTGGTGCTGGCCGCTTCCCGGAGCGGTGCGGGGCCAGGGCCAGGGCAGGCGGGCAGGGAGTCTGCCCTGGCCCTGGTGCACATTGCTGCCACCCCGGAGCCACTCCAGGTAAGCAGTGCTGGGCCGGAGCCCAAACCCCTCCCACACCCCGTACCCCCAACTCCCTGCCTTGAGCCCCCTGCCTGCACCCCAGCCCCCGCCACACCCCGCACCCCTCCTGCACCCCAACCCCTTGCCCTGAGCTCCCTGCTGCACCCCGCACCCCTCCTGCACCCCAACCCCCTGCCCTGAGCCCCCTCCCGCACTGTGCACCGCCTCCTGCACACCAACCCCCTTCCCGGAGCCCCCTCTTACACCCAGCATCCCTCCTCTGCCCCAAGCCCTTGCCCTGAGCCCCTTCCTGCACACCGCACCCCGTCCCACACCCCAACCCCCTGCCCCAGCCCTACATTCATGGCCCTGCATGCAATTTCCCCACCCAGATGTGGCCTTTGGGCCAAAAAGTTTGCCCACCGCTGATATACAGGGTTTATAGTTTGGTTCAATGGCTCTCAGCACCCCCACTATACAAATTGCTCCAGCATTCTTCTCAAAATCCAAGCTAGGTGGCGCAGTTCATGTCACTTCAGCAAGGAAGCAAAATCTTGCATTTCTAGAGAATTCAATCTCCTCTCAGCTATACCTCAGCAAAGGTTTAATAGCAGCTGCTGTACAGAGTCATATTACTAAGACTATTATGTTTACTCAATATATGGGAGTACAGTTAGTTACTGGTATCTTGTGAACTGTCTGTCATCACTAATTAAAACCAATATCCAATTCACATCCTGTCAGGCAATAGCCTTGTTTTTTAGTCTTTGTTTGGTTTGCTGATTCACAAAATCCAGTCACTCGCAGTGGGTCTTCCAGTCATTAGTGCCAATTAGCAGGGCTCTGCTGTTTCTGAATACAGGTTTTAAATAATTTAATACGTGCTTTTCAGGGTCAGATTCTGAGTTAGCTGACACAAGTGTAAATCAAGAGTTAATCCTTTTAAGTTAATAATGGTATTATCCTGGCACCAAGTCAGTGAAGATGAGATCAGAGCTGGTCTCTGAATCAGTTTCCTACAATACCTGGGTGTTGTCTGAACCTGAGTATTGTATTTAGGATCATACAAACAGCTTGGTGGAGCCTCTGCCTACTGTTTCCCTCGCCCCCTCCCGGGAGCATGAGTAGTTTGTACTCCAATGAGGAAAGCTATTTTTAAACTTGCAGTGCTTCCTAATGTAATATGTGACTAAGTTGCATCATGGTTACTGTTTGCGTGCACTGAAAGTTCATGCAGTCTAATGGGGACCAGCCAACGACAGTAGTGGAAGAAAGGTCAGACCGATACCATCCCCAGCATTGAGAGGAGAATGCTACAGTCTCTATGTTTAGCACAGGGCTGGCCTTTCTGGATTTAGGATTGCACCTGAGTCTATATTATTATGTGTAGTTCAGACCTGGATGTTAAACAACCAAACTGAAGTTTTCCGGGCCACAGTCTAGAATCAGCTCTTCACTGTCTAATACGTGCAGTGACTTTGCAGAATGTTTTACGGCACTGATTTATACTTTCTAAGAAGTGAGCTGAAACCAAGCGCTCCGTTTAATCAGTGAGTGACATCATTACCTGCCCTGGGGATACATGTTATTAGTTATATACACAGAAGGACTGATTTCTATAGACTGCAAAGAGAGATGTGAGAATCCCATCAGACCAATGGGGAGAAGAAAACACATTTTTGCCAAGAACTGTTTGATGGAATCACTTTTAGATGGATTGGAAAGGGATTTTTGCTGCTAGAATTATGTAGAATTATGTAGGTTATGGAGGCTAACTTTCTTCACTAAACTGAAGGAGCTGTTGGAACTTTTGAATGGACTTCTGGATGTAGGATTCCACAGCACATCCTAGTAGACCACATGGGATAGGGAGGGCAAAATAGGATGTGAGCAAGTGATTTCTATGGATGTACCTCAGCCCTGATTCTTGCATAGGTTTTGGCTAGGCTAAAGGGACAGGTTGTCAGTGAAAAATCTGTGGCTAGAAATTGGCAAATTTGCAAAGATATATATTTGGACACACACCCTTACTGAGTTTATTTCTGAGGTGGTGCAGTTAGGTTTGCGGGCACCCTGCTCCCTACCTGGACCCCCATATCCTCCTTACACTTGAAACATGGTTGCAACATTTTATTTCAGCTGTAAAATTACTGAAAAAAGTCTGAAGTGTTCTGTCTGGAGAAGGAGGGTGACTTATTCCTCTTGCATCTGATTTAGATGCTTTCTTAAACAAGAGGTTAAAGGAGAAAGGCCAGGGTTAAAGGAGAAAAAGCACTTGTCTTGATTTAAATACACTGTAGAATGGAATAAAAAGAAATGCAAGCCAGTGTTCTAGCCCAGCTGCCAACAGCTCTGGTTAATACTGAAGCTCATTCCCCTTTCATACACTACAGCTGTGTGACTGACTGAAGGGTTCAGCTGGAAAGTTCCGCTTTGACATTTCACCCTCTGCTGCTGCCACTGTCACGGACATACACACGCATTGTTGCATACAAGTCCCAGATGTGCCGCTAGATATAAACTAATCTCTGCTCCCCCCATGCCCAACTAAAAATAAAACCCCACAAAGGTTCTCAAACTGCAGGATAAGTTGTTTGTTAACTCCTGCGTCACAGTGTTTAATTTATTTTTTTATTTTCTTCGTAAACTGCTTTAGGAGATAGGCTCATATAATACCTCATGTCAATACTCAACACACAGCAGTGCTTGCTGCAAGAAGATAAGAGTCAGAGTTTCCAGGAACCATTCACAGTAACGTCTCCAGACAGATGGAAAAGTCTCTGCACCTGTGTGCAGCATGATGCCAAATAAAGTGCCAGGCTATACCACAGACAGAGCAGGTTTTTGACACTGTATATGATCTGGATAGATGCTGAGTTTGGTACAGATAGGTCCAAGCCCATTGCCTCCATAAAGGTGATGGGTGCCCTCATAAACCATTAACTGTTGTAGGAATTGAGAGTGCTCAACACATTACAGGATCGGGACCTTACTTCCAGGACTAGCTGTTCAAGCCTTACTAGTAGTCTATTCCCAGTTCATCAGTTTTAAGGGGTCATAAGTCCTCACCTAGTTATCAACAATAAAGTCTGTATACCATTAGATGAATGATCCCCCACGAAATTCAAAGCTGTAATTCAGTCAAGAAGGTCTATTGACCTAGTAGGAGAACCAGTGTAATTCAGAGCAGAGCAGCCTAGTGTTTATCCTGCACCAATTGTCTTTCTTTCCTGAAATGTTCAGGGCCCTATCCTGCTGTGGTTCATGCAACACTTAGCTGAGATTATTGGGCAATTTAATTGAGAAAGCTGTTTATAGAATCATAGAAATGGAGGGCTGGAAGGGACCCTAACAGGTCATCTAGTCCGCCCCCTGTGCTGAGGCAGGATTAGGTATATCTAGACTATTCCTGACAGTCTAACCTGTTCTTAAAAACCTCCCGTAATGGGGATTCCAAAGCCTCCCTTGGTAACCTGTGTTACACAGATACCTTCTTGTATTTTAAAAATAATCTCTGTTCTAGCTCTCTAAGGAGATTGGGTGAGATAAGGAGGGAATCTAGAAGAAATGGGAAACTATCCCTGATTGGTAGATAGGTCATTAAAAATAGTTCTAGCAAAATTCTTATTCCTCTGTCTCAGCTTGTTACTTTTATGGCTCTGACAAGATGCATTATTTATTTGTTAATCTCTCTAGTGTCTGTCACTGTGGCAGCCCAGTACTGCAGTGGCAGAGATTAAAACACAAACAAATACGCACTTCAGAAACTTCTGAGCTCCAAACCAAATAAAAAGCCAGTTGACCTCTAAACAACTCACTGCACCCAGAGCCACCCCCTAAAGAACACAGGGCTCTGACAACTGCCCAGAGGAACCCGTTCCAAAGACAAGGGAATGTTAGTTACAGGAGGAGTTCTCCAGTCAGACGCCTCTGACATCCAGGTCTGTTTCTTTCAGCCTAACAAACAACCATATTAATTGCTGTCTCACCAGACCACACACACAGCCCAACATATGTATAGTTTAAACCAATTATTGTCAAGGCAAGTAATTTTCTTGAGGGGCAAGTAAAATATCGTTAGCTTTCCCTCACCAGCAATTATTGTAGCAAAGGGCCAGTGAGTAGGTGTTTGTGCCTGGACTGATAAATTCTCGACAGCTGTGCAAAGCTGGGTTTAAACATGTCGAAGGGGCTTGGACTCATTCTGCCAGCACAGACCTTGGCACAGTCCCAGGGGAGAAAGTCTGCTTGGAGCCTGGAACAGCACAAGGCCTAGCTGTGGTACAGGGAATTGTGCCTTTAAGGGCTGAACTTCCCCAACAGAGTGTCCTGGCAGAAGCGCTTGTTCTTATGCACAGCCAGTTGGAACTGGATTTGGCATAAAGCAGCGTTCTTGCACTGAGTGATCACTGAACACCATAATGTCCACACCATAGCCTCCTGCCAGAGAGGTCTGCACCCAACCAGCACAGCCCCAAAAGTTAGTGGAGGCCAGGGAGGGGTGGGCCAGGACAGCCGCAAATGCACTGATTCAGCACATCACCATTTCAGCTCCTAGCACAGCGGGGTTGGCTACAGAAAAAGGGTTTCTTTTTGTAGGAGTGATCCCCGGCTTGTAAATTCTGAAGCTACTCTGATTTATGTCTAGAGCCGTTCTGGTCCCTCAGCAACCCCTGGAATGCATAAAAGTTGGCTTACGATACAGCTCAGTTAGACCAGGACATATATAGCAGGTCCACAAAAGAAAATACCACAGAGATGGGTCAAAAAAGAAAAAGATATATTTTTAACTAACATTTATCAAAAGGAATTGGGCTTAAGAATTCTTGGCCTCTAAAGGAAAACACCAAAATATATCAGAACATTATAAAACATCGTAAGATGCTATTGGTCTTTTGATATTCAGAAAGCTAAATGTACCAGACATATTAGCATCTGAAGATATTTCTTTACCTTCAGCAAATGGACTCTTTTTCATTTTTATTAGGCTGAGACAATAGGAAGGACTGAGAATCTGACCCTTTCTCTTAATTGAAAAGCACAGTGTTGTGTTTTGAAATGCAGCCCAGTGTGGTATTTTCCCACGTACAACTTAAAGAAATAATGATCATGAGGAGCATGGATCTCAGGCCCCTCCCCCCAGTGTTGTTTGCACTTATTAAAAAAAAAATACAGCAGTATTCTATGCTATACTATAGTATTTGTATTGTGAGATAATTGTGTTTTCAGCCTTTCCTCTACAAGGCTCTGCCCCTCTAAGCCTTAATGAGCAGGAGTTACTTTACTTGCCCGAGTCCCATTGAACCAAACTGGACTACTCACATTTGCAAAGTTACTCCCATGCATAAATGTTTGAAGGACAGGGATTTAATACACTAGTGCACTAATACATATACAGACGTGTTGGCTATGGAGCAAGCTAATATTTTTTAGCTAGAGTTATGACTGAGGCCCAAGAAAGTACACTTGAGACATCTACTGTAATTCCCCCATATGACTGCTCAAAATGCTGCCAAGAGACAGATGGTCTGGTCTGACAGATATATATTCATATGAAAGCCAGAGAGGGACTCTCAAAGGGGTTTGATCTACCATACTCTACGATTCAACTGGGTGAATTAGGCCTCCTAAATCTGAATTTTCCTGCTTTGTATTATACTGCAATGTTTAATATTTAGTTTGATTTACTACATACTGTTTGTATGATATGTTTCATGTATATCTGATTTATTAGTTTAATGTTTCAGATGTATTCCAGTACGTAATTAGTACATAGTACAGTATGTATTTCTGTTTCAAGTATATGGTTATTGTTAACTGGTGACCATGTGCATGACATTCTTAAATATATGATGAAAAATTTCCACTAGCACTTGAACTTATAACCATCTTACACAAACCTATACTGGGCCAGATTCTGATCTCAGTTACAAGGATATAAATCCAGAGTTACTCTTGATTTCAGTGGCATCACGCCAGATTAACACCAGTATAACTGAGATCAGCATCTGATCTATTTTCGTTAATAGATCTGTTCCTATAAGCAAAGGACTTTAAGCTCATGCTTGAGTAGTCGTACTAAGTAAAGTACATGCTGGAGTAATTTGTGGGCTGGGGCCATAGTTTGGTGTGTGGCACAGTGCATTAATTGAACAGTTCCATTTCTTTCACAGGCAGGTTGTCAATTGTGTGTTATATTTTGGTGCATCTTGCATTTGTTGGGGATCTAATTTAAAAGAGTTCTTGACATTGTGTCACTTAAGTGGACAGAAGATGTGTGTCTTTTAAACCTGTCTTTGTTTCTTTAGCAAGTTGTTCCAGTTGACCTCACTTAATATAGAACCAGTGATAATTAGAGGATTTGCGCAGAAATAGTGTTGTGCCTATGTAATCGCTTCCTTGATTAAGAGAATTACTGGACCAATTTTTAGCCTTGCTGGTCAATGAACAGAGATGACAGTAGATCAGTGTAGAGCTGAGAAAATAATGGAGTTTCTGATTTGCTGGCAATTCCAAAAAAATTAGAAAAAATTTGGTTTTGGGTTGACCCAAAACCAATTTTTTAAAAAAATGTTTTTTTGAAAAATTTGGCTCTCTGAAAAGTCAAAAGAAAATACGCATCTCAACATCGTCAATGTTCATTTTGTTGTCTGGAAAGAAAGTCCCGAATTGCAGCCTTTTGAACTGACCCGAGTTCCTAAAGATGTGCATGTGATGAACTTTTCCCATGAACCATCCTATCCTAACCGTATGATCCACCAGCGCTTGCAACACCATTGAAAAGTATCCCTTTTGGTTTATGTACTCTTTGGCAAGGTGGTCTGGTGCCAAGAGGGGGATATGCATGCCATCTGTCGCCCCACCGTAATTAGGGAACCCCATTGTGGCAAAACCATCCACTATGTCCTGCACATTTCCCAGACTCACTACCCTTTGTAGCAGAAGTCAATTAATGGCTCTGCACACGTGGAGCACAGCAGCTCCCACAGTTGATTTACCTATTCCAAATTGATTCCCCACTGACTGGTAACTGTCTGGCATTGCAAGCTTCCAAATAGCAATTGCCACTCACTTCTCCACTGTCAGACCAGCTCTCATTTTTGTGTTGCTGAACTGCAGGGCAGGGGAAAGCTCTGCACAAAGTTCCTGGAAGGTGGTCTTCTGCATTCGCAAGTTCTGCACCCACTGCTCGTTATCCCATACCTGCAAAACAATGCGGTCCCACCAGTCAATGCTTGTTTCACAGGACTAGAAACGGCTCTCAACAGAGTGCAGCTGCTCTGTGACTGCCAGCAGCAACTGTGAATTGTTTTTTTCAATGGCTTGCAACAGGGCTGTTTGCAGGACGTTGCTATGTTCCGCACGGTGGACCCTACTTCGGCTCTGGAAATACTGCAGGAGAAGATGCGAGGTGTTTGAGATGCTCACAGCAAAAGTGCACAGCTGAGCAGGCTCCATGCTTCTGGGGTTATGGCGTACGCGCAGCAGTTTTAAGGCACGAAAACCACTGGGTTGTTTGCCATTGATATGAGGAAGGGAGCACAGTGCATCATGGGATGCTGATGCAATGTTCCCATTCTCCCCTGCGACAATGTTTTGGTCCCATGAGGCATTGCACAAACTTCCCAAAACACACGGCGGCAAGTTTCACTTTGGTATAGCTACCCACGATGCACTGCTTTGTGCATCAATGCAGGCACTGCTAGTGAGGACGCATTCCATCAAGACAATGAGTATGGTGTGGCTATGCACAATTGACTTAATTAATTCCGAGGCTCAAGATTGAATTAGATAAAGTCAACTTAATTTTGAAGCGTAGACAAGCCCTAAGAGGCAATGAAGCAGAAGACTGCTTGAGACTGCTGGAGAGTAGGAAGCTTGTTGTGATACACTCCCCCTGGAAGGGGGAACCACAATAGTTACCTAACCAGGGGGCGGAGTCACAAAGCGGACACTGCATCTCCTGAGGAAAAGAGAGGGGCTACAGAGGAGAAACTGACGGAAGGGGTATCAGCCTAATTCTCCAGATGAGCCACAAGGAGGTGCTATCCAGAGGTGAGTAGAGCAACCCATTGCACCCTACCATGAAATATTCAGATTTAAGGTTAAATTTAAAAGAATTCTAATATTCCTGTGTTGTATAGTGCTTAGGTTTTTTTAGATAATTACAACATCCCTGTAATGTCTTTTACTCAGGGTTACTTACATGTATTTTTAACCTTAACTCCATCTTAACATAGCTTTGGTCAAGGAATATAATACTGCCTAGTTCTGAGGGCAATAGATGCAAAATATTACCCAAAGGATGAGAAGGTTACCAAGTCTGTGATATAAGGATCAGCATTACATCCGCCAGACTATCAAGAGATGATGTATATTCATTTAATTTCTGTGAGGAGACATATTACTCTCTGATATTATGGGGACAGATTAAGATTCTCTCTTATGGAAGTTGTGGGGTATATTATGGCTTTCATATAATTTCCTAAGTAACTTAAATATATAGTTCAAGTTTTCACAGTAGATTCACTCAAGAGATCTTGGAGTCATTGTGGATAGTTCTCTGAAAACATCTGCTCAATGTGCAGCGGCAGTCAAAAAAGCTAACAGCATGTTAGGAGCCAGTAGGAAAGAGAATAAGACAAAAAATATCATAACACCACTATATAAATGCATGGTATGACCACACCTTGAATACCGCATGCAGTTCTGGTCACCCCATCTCAAAAAAGATATATTAGAGTTGGAAAAGGTACAGAGAAGGGCAACAAAACTGATTAGAGAGTATGGAACATCTTCCATAGGAGGAGAGATGAAAAAGACTGGAATTGTTCAGCTTTGAAAAGACACAACTAAGGGGGGACATGGTAGAGATCTCTAAAAGCATGAATGGTGTGGAGAAAGTGAATAGGGAAGTGTTTGTCTACCTGTTCACATAACACAAGGATCAGGGATCATCCACTGAAATTAATAGGTAGCAGGTTTAAAAGAAACAAAGGGAAGTACTACTTCACACAATGCACAGTCAACCTGTGGAACTCATTGCCAGGGGATGTTGTGAAGGCCAAAAATATAAATGGGTTAAAAAAAGTAGATAAATTCATGGATCATAAGTCCATTAACCATGATGGTCAGGGATGCAATTGCATGCTCTTGGTGTCCCTAAACCTCTGACTGCCAGAAGCTGGTACTGGAGGATGGGATAGATAACTCAGTAATTGTTCTGTTCATTCCCTGTGATGCATCTGGCACCGGCCACTGTTGGAAGACAGGATACTGGGCTACGTGAACCATTGGTCTGACCCAGTATGGCTGTTCTGATTATCAAGCTGTCCTACATTGGCTCAAGAGCATGAGGTTTAAACAGTACCAACTGTTAAAAAGCAGGGCACAAACCCCAAACTGGGTGTGAGTTCTATACTTAGCTTTCCCCCACCAAGTATCAAGTGAATTCTCCTCAAACAGTATAACAGCCTAACCATGGAGTCACAGACAATCCCCTGGGGTACTCCAATTTATCTTGTCACCAGCTAAGCCTGCCTTTGTGATAAATGGTCCTTTATACCACAAATCACAACAATATTCAGGTTATTCCCAGTCCCAAAGGACCAGCCACTTACAGTTAATTGCACCTTGCATCTTACACCAAAGACAACACTTGTAGCCAATCCTATAATAAACTATCTAAAGATTTATTAACTAGGAAAAGGAAATAACTCTTCTTTACAAGGTTAAAGCAGGTATATATGCAAACAAGTTACAGTCATAAGTTTCAAAAGGCAATAGAAGCTTCTATAACAAGCAAGCTCTAGATGTCCTTTAGGGCTAACCCAGGCTAAGCACGGGCGATTTTTTTGCTTATCTTTTGCTTTTGTCAATAATCCTTTCCCCTCAGACTGCAAGCAACATAAAAGATACAGTTCCTTGTTGTTAGGGCTTTTGATTCCTTTTCCCATTCTGCTTCTAGTTGTAAATTCAGCTGTTGGGCGGAATTCAGGTGCACATCTCTTCTTCACGGAGTGGGGGAGAGGGAGCAATCCACAAAGCCTTTTCTCTTCTGTTGTTCCACAATGGTTTGTCTTCTGTAGATGGACCTTCTTTTGTAAGGCAAAAGATAACACTTCCTATTGGAAATTAATATTTCACACTTGTTAATGCTTCCCCCCGGTCTGGTGATTTACAGTTACAGAGCAAACACTGAAATACTACCCCATAACATGGGATACAGGTAGTATGAGTGATATTTATTGCATGCAGCAATTTATAAGCATTTCATAAAGTCTAGATATAAAACTCTAATACCTATCTGAACAATGCTAACACACAGGGTACAGTTATGTATTTGTCAGTGTTCAGCTGAGGCCTAGGGGCCTTGGCATGATCTTCCAGCACACTTACATTCTTATATTATGTTCTTATTTACCTTTTGTAACTCTGGCCCACTGTTACTATGACAGCACATGTGTTTTAGAGAAATTTTAATGCACAGCTTTAATACAGAATAGTGAACTTTGCCATTATTGATTTTTATCTCGGTATTTCTTTCCTGCTGCCTTTACAGATATGCTTGTTTCTGCTTCTGAACTCTCAGGTACACAGAATAATAGTCCATGTGTTATTTTATTCCATGCTGAGACAAGCATCTGACTTATTATGTTTATAATAGCAGGCATTCTAAGGTTGCAGCTGCATTCACGTAATGTTTTACTAGTAGCGAGAGCCAGAACACTCAGGCTCTAGCATTCTCAAACCTTTTCATAGTGTGGACTACATTTTAATCAAGACATTCCCTCATTGACTCCAACCCTCTGTATGGAAAAGTAACAGGGAAATATTTAATGTGATTTTTAGATGATGTTCAGTGCAGTTTTGCAGCTGGAAACAAGGAGTTGAAACCAGCACAATCAATCCAGCCAGCTGTCCACTGATCACAGTTTGGGAACTGCTGAGCTACAAGAGTAGCATATTTACAAACTTTCCTAAAAACAACCATTTTTACCTTAATTTCACTTCTTCTCTCAGTTCTGTGGTGATTTTCTTTCACAAAGAAGTTCCTGTTTCTTTTCCTATTTTCCCCTCTCTGGTGGGGCCCCAATCTCTTGAGTGAGGTATCCGAAGCCCGTTTTTTTTCTTTATCATGTCCAAAGAGCCACTGCAATGAGAACTACCAGAAACTTCTGCAGAAGGAATGCACATGCCTGCTCCAAACAAATAATGGCAGCATCAAAGAGCAAGGACTCCATGAATTATGCCTCTAAAAATAGTGTAGAATTCCTGTGCGGGCTGATCTCTTCCCACGAAATGTACAGATACTTCTATACAGCCTTGCAGAGAAAAATAATGTATGATCTTAAGCAAGCTAAAGATATCTTGTTCTACAGTACAAGCACGGTGCAATGGACTTGGGATGTAAACAAGTGGTCAGCCAGGGCTTCAGAATGTTTAGTAACTGCTCAATCACCTCAATGCATGTTGCCTATGGAGACGGCAAGCTCTGTGAGGTGGAAATTATTACCTGGTTTTCAAGCAGCAAAAACTAACAGAGCTGGCACTGCTGTTTATTCATCACAGATATGTGGGCCAGACCTCTATTTCCACAGAGGTGGTTGCAGATCATTAGGCAATATTCTAGTCTACTAAATGCTACACTATCCAGCTCCACCAAGCAGTGTCACCAGGAGACCTGCAGCTACCATATTGATTACATGTCATGCCCTGACATATTTGAAAGTTATTTCACTGCAGTCAAGCTGCTACAAGAGTTGTAACATCAATTTAGACCTCAGCCTATCCTCAAATTGATGAGCTCTGGATTCATATCATGCCAGAATTTAAAAATACAGTAGTAACCCAAGGTATTTTCTGAGGCCTACTTCCACTCCATGACTTCTGAGCTCAGTTCTCCCTTGGATCCTTGCTCTGCTCATTGCACCAGAGCAGGTGAGGGAGTCATCTGCTTGGACCAAAGATTCCTAAGGGAACTTATGTCAATGGACGACTGGCATAAAAGAGTGGATCTTCAGCACACTTCTCCTTCCCCCATTCCTCCTTCTGGCAGGAGCTGGCTGATGCATGAGCTGTCTCCACCAGCTTTATGTCAGTGAAGAATTTCCTTTGCAAGGGGAATCCGGCCTATAGATTTCTTGGAAAATATTCTCACAAACAAGCAAAGTACTAGAGGCCACACTCTCAATCTGCCCAACTTCATAATTCCATCTAATCAAACAGAATATCAACCAAGAACATCAGGGTGTGGTAAAGAAACTGGCAAAACAATGAGATAATGTAAATCTCCAGAAAAATCCTATCACCTGCACACACATGTTGAAAAGGCTAGGAACAATTAAGAAAATGATCAGGACAAATTTGAGTATTTTTCAAACATGTGGTGAATCCCTATGCATATCTGTGCCAGAGGCTACTTGAAATAGGGAAAACTTTTCAATACCACTCAGCATGGCTATTCAGAACCTCCCAGCTCTTTCTTCTACTAGACTGACATGGAGCCTGGACATTAAAGCCCAAATTTTCAAAAAGGATCACTGATCTTGGATACCTTCATTTCTGAGCGCCCAATTTGAGACATCTTCAATATCAAAAAAAATGAGGCAGCCAGAATTCATGACCACTTTTCAAACATTGTGTCTGAGTACCATAGCTAATGTTTGCAAGAACATTGGAGGGGGAAAGTGCTATATATGGGTCCTGAGTGTTACTTGTTTTCAGATCAGCTGGGTTGTCACTTCCTGCTTTTTATCTTTACTGTTCATTGAATAGAAAAAATAGAAGAGGGTGTTACTCTTCAGCGTACTACTCCTGAATTAAATGTCAACAATAAGTTGTGAGAACACACAGCATACATATAGTCACTTCACTGGATAGCTTTTATGTCTGTGTGATCTTCTAATCACCTCCTAGGGAATAACGAGGAGTCCTTGTGGCACCTTAGAGACTAACAAATTTATTTGGGCATAAGCTTTCATGGGTTAGAACCCACTTCATCAGATGCATGGAGTGAAAATACAGGAGCAGGTATAAATACATTAAAGGATGGGGGTTGCTTTATCAAGTGTGAGGTCAGTCTAACAAGATAAATCAATTAACAGAAGGATACCAAGGGAGAAAAAGAACTTTTGAAGTGGTAAAAGAGTGGCCCATTACAGACAGTTGACAAGAAGGTGTGAGTAACTGTAATTTCCTCAATACTAATTTCTCCCTACTGTTACTATAATGAGTTACTGTGGCAAGGCAGCCAAGTAAGTAGTTACTATAGTAACTTGGGAACAGTGTGACTAGCAGAGCAAGTTGTGTAAAGCACACAAATGTCAATCACTTATTAACATCTAAGATTCAATTTTGTAGGCAGGCACCCTTACACTTGAAATTTTTCTTTTATCGTGTTTTGTACAAGCCTGTGTGCATCTAATGCATCATGTTTTAGCTGGCTTTTATTTTTAATCACTCAATATCATTACCACACAGTACTGGTAGTGCAAATATGGTACGAACATGTCTCCATTTAGTAACCCAGTGACCTGTTAGCCCAAATTTTCAAAGGGCCTCAAACTGCCTCTAAAATTGTGAGTGATTTTTTGTGTGTGTGTGTAATTATTCACATGCAAGGCTAATGCAGTTCTTAAGATTTTGCATGCAATTGTTGTTGTGCATGCAAATTATATAAGCACATTTCTGAAAATATGAGCATATATTTCTAATGCCAATAATTTGCACTTACATAGCGCTTTTACAGCCGGGGATCTCAAAGCATGCATTTTTATAGATGGGGAAACTGCAGCACAGAAAGATGAAGTGACAGGTACAGAGCCAAGGTTCCTGACTCACAATCCTGTACTATTACTCTCAGAACAGTGGTCCCAAAACTGTGGGGCACACAGTGAGGCCCAGGCCAGCCCCCATGGGGGCAGAGAGGTGCCCCTTCTAAAAGTGGGAGGGCCACAGTCCCCGCCCCCCATATCACCGCTCCCCCCCACCAGGCATCGCCCGCCTTCTCACTCCTCTCCGCCCCCACTCCCCTGTTACTGACCCTTACAGCCAGTAAAAAGTGGGAGGCATAGCCCTCCCACTTTTAAAAGTGATGAGGCAATGGGCCCTTGGGCCCACCGCCCCTCCCTCATTCCGGCGCCCCTACCACCCAGGCCTGTTCCAGCCCCACCCATAGCCCTGGCTGCAACTCCACTCCTGCTCCCATTCCTGGTCCCCAGCTGTGGCTCGGTTCCCATGCCAGCCCCCTGCTGTGGCTCTGGCCCCAGCTCCCAACCGCAGCTACCAGGAGGGAGGACAGATCCCATTACAGATAAGGGGGGGCATGACATAAAAAGTTTGGGGACCACTGCATTAGACCATGCTGCCTCCCTAGCAGAGTCTGTCTATCTTCAGTAGTTCTGTGCCCCCACCATTACCGTAGTATCTGATTGCCTCACAGTCTTTAACGCAGTTATTCTCCCAACACTCCTGTGAGGGAAGGAAGTGCTATTATCCCCATTTTACAGATATGGAACTGAGGCATGGAGAGGCTAAATGATTGATTTATGCAAGGTCACACAGGAAATCTGGCAGAACAGGAAATTAAGCCACTGTCTCCCAAGTCCTGGGCTAGTGGCCTAACCATGGGGCTATGCTTCCTCTTTCTAGTAACTAGACCTTTCAAAGGAAATACTGTAGCATGAAGAATATATCCCTGGTTCTTCCTATGGCATGTGGAGAAAACAACTTTTTGATCAAGCAATTAAGCATCTCATACAATATGGAAAATCTGATATATACAGACTTTGAGTGACTGGTGGATTAGTTTACCACTGGTCTAACTTCACTGACATCAGTGAGTTACACCACAGATGAATTTGGTCCAGCAAATTCAGAAAATCTATGTAACATCATCCAGAGAGTAGAATGTCCAACTCATTTAATGTACTAGACAATAATTTGCTCTTATGCAATCTTAGTAACCGATTCAAGCTCTCTGAATTTACCTCGAGGAAGCATTTAGCCACAAGGTCAGCACCTTCCACGCTAAGCAATTCTAAAATTTCTGAGTGTGAGCAAGGAAAAGGCACATTATGCACATCCAACTCTTCTTCTTCAGAGATTCTTTAAAAAATACACTGGAATTAAGCCTAGAGAAGTTTTCTTCTAGATGGCTGTGGTCCTCACTAATGATTCTAAAGTTAATGGAAAAGTACAGTGGGATACTTGTGTTTAATCCAATACAATATTTCAGATGAGCTTTTGTGGATTCCATGGTTAAGTGGTACACAGTGGTAATTTAAGTTCAAAGTCTGCTGAATGTTTTGCTGTACACAGCCCTCTCTTATCCTGAGTGACCAGTAAAACATAGATTTAATGGGTGATACACGTAAAATAACTTGTGTGGGTAAGTGAAATTAATGTACAGGACAGGTACAGAAGAATTTTAAGCCTGAGCATTTTGATTTGTTTTCTACACCAGATGGAAACACACCAGTCATCACTGTGCATGGCCTACTGAAGGTCCACAAATGTACAGTCAGGATCTGGGCACTTCGACTGGCCCACTTTTTATAAATGAGTGGAAGCACTGTGGAGGCAGCATACTCAGTCTCTGCAGGCAGGGATAGTGACACTACAGTGCAGTAGCCCTGTTGCTATATTGCTACTTCTGGTTCTTAGTTCATTAATGCTGTTTAAGGATTCATTCCTTCTCCCACTGAAGTCAATGGATGATGATTATGGCTAGTACCTATTTGGTTTTGTGCTCTTCTGATCTAAAGGTCTCGTGGAGCTCCTGCAGCCTCTTCCTAGAAATGCCACTGACTTGCTATGTACCCTTGGGCAAGTCACTTCACCTCTCTGCCTCAGTTTCTACATGTGTATGGATTTTGTTAAAGGTAAAATGAGGACACAATTACTTTACGTACCTCCCAGGCAGTGGTGCAAGTAGATTTTAACTCTTAGTGGTATGGTACCAACCCCCTCACCCCCCCCCTCACAAAAAATGTGCCATGGCTAGAGCTCTGCTCAGATACACATTTATACCCTGTGGATGCGGATTTCCGTGGAAATAAATCGGTATCTGTGGAACCACAGGGCTCTCCCAGGAACCGCAATGGTGAAAGGAGCAGAACATGGGGCTGCTATTCCCAGGCTCCCTGCCCCGATCCCCGCCCCCTCCCCTGTCCTCCGGCGGGGCTGTACAGACTCCAGACAGGAGATGCAGCTGCATGGAGGTGTTGGGGGAGGTACAGCCACGCCGGAGGAGCTGCCAGCACAGGGCGCTGGCTCCTGGGAGTGGCAGCCCCATGTTCTACTCCTTTCGCTGCTTCAGTTTCCGGAGAGCCCTGCGGTTTAGCAGATACCGAGTGCTATCTGTGGAGATACACATCCTCAGATATCAATTTTTATCTGCGCAGGGCTCAACAATTAATTCTTGAAAATGTGTCCTTCTGGTATAGTGTTCCAGCAATAAATGTCTTAATGGTACAGCGAACCTGACCGTACTGGCTTACTTGCACCACTGCTCCCAGGGATGGTTTGAGAGTCAATCAGTCAGTGCCTTTGAACTGCGAAGCACCACGTAAATGCTAAGCATTATTGTTGTGGAACCCAAAAGATTCCAACATCCCTGAACGTTGGCAAAGTTCCGCCACAGACCAATCTTTGCAACTCCAGCCCATCTCTAGTCATGACACTTGTATCCGCATCATCAGATCATTGCTTCATTCTGGGTGCAGCCCTGGCAGATGCTGAGCCTACACAACTCCCTTTGATGCCAGTGGGAGGGGAAAGCATTCAGCGCTAAGAAGGCTTGAAGTCTGGGTCAATAAAGACTGTACCCAAAAAAGGCATTAAAATGATCTTTGAAAACACTCTATTTAATTCTGTTAATTTTCCCAGAGCTCTTTAGTTTGTATTATGTATCGTATTAATTTTGTATTTATTTAAACCTTCTTGATCTTCTGGGCAAGGTGTTGAAATATACCCAGGATCCTGCAAAAGGTGAGAAGAAGCTGTGAAGGCACTCAGTGGTGGGAATGGGGAGGCCAGGGAGGAGGAGGCCAGCAAAAGAGACCCACCTGTGACTTATTAAACTTTGGTAACACTTTTGGTCAAAATAAGCAGCAGAATTAGGTGGCTCAGGCTCAGGTTACTCTTCAGTCGGTTTGTGTGTGAGCAGTGTTGTGCGCCATTCAATCTGGTCTGCACAACTGACGTCCCAGTTCAGGCAAGTGCTTTAAATACGTGTGTAACTTTAAGTACATGAATAGTCCCATTTTATGCTTTAAGTTCTTTCTTTAATTGGGGCCTGTGTTTATGGAAACTGTTTTAAATCCTCATTTAAAATTGGTTTCCTAATACAGAGGAATAGAGGAGGATGAGTTCATTTTGGAATGAGGGGTAGATTTTTATTTTTTGGCTCAGGCTTATGAATATCATGGTATTTCCTAGTAACATCTCTTAGAGTTAATGTAAACAAGGGAAAAAACAAATAGCAAGCTGTAGTCAAGAAAACCTATGGTTTCCTTTGCAAGTCCTTCTAAGAGTGAAAGAAGCCAATCGAAAGGTCAGACACTTGCATTCAGTTATGTTACATGTCACCTTGTGCTGTGCTGGAGCATAAAAACTGTTCTGTTTACAGCTTGCCATGGCTAACACACAATGTGCTTCTGGCAGTGGCTGCAGTTTCCTAGTGAATGGCTGAAGTTGGGTTTGTTGTTGCTTAGGGAAGGGAAATCAATGCCGTAGTTTTTACCTGAAGTGACCCCAGCCTGAATATATATATACTTTTTAAACTGAGCTGACTTCCAGCTCATGATTTTACGTATATTGACAGAGAAAAGAATAGGAGTCTCAAGAGAACTACTAAGTATAAAGCAGCCCTTTGATGGGGGATGGAGGAGGATTAAAATGAAAATCTACAAATAATAAGGGGTTGTCTACACACAGAAATTAACTAAATTGGTTTCTAAAATCATCAGTGCAATTCCCTTGTGTGGGTACCTCTTAAATCGGTTTAAGGCCTTGTCTACACTGGTGGCTGCGTGTAGGGTATGTGTAGCTACACACTTCAGTGAAAAGCAGGCTTCATCTACACTGTGATGTGTAGCTACAAGCAGCAGTGAAAGGCTCTGAAAGGGGGAGGGAGCAGGGAAAGGCTATGTCACATGGAGGAAGCGGGACATTACAATGCTAAAAATAGCAGTGTAGATAGGGGATGCACTGCTTGGGCATGGCAAAAGACATGTAGGATACATACCCTGAGGTTCTGGCATGTCTGTATGTGGCTAAGCAATGCATCTACACTGCTATTTATACCCCTGTGGGGGAAGCGGGGCGGGGCGTGCAGTGCATGTATTCTACAAACCACCGTAAGAGAGTGTGCAATGTTGACATACCCTCAGAGTGCCTTACATTGAATTACCTTCACTTGATATTAACAATGCTTAAATCAATTTAATGAGTGTCCGCACAAGGGACTGCACTGATTCAGCAAAATTGATTTAGATATCCATTTAGTTAAATCAGTGTGATTCATGTGTGTGCCCCAGGCTGGGTTTAAGTATAGCCCTATGCTATCTGTAACATCCTTTTTCTGTCCCAGTCAGTCTGGGGTCTGAAATTATGTAAATCTGTATAAATGATGGCCCACTGGGGTTATAGCAATTACATCCATTCAGGACTGACTCATTGACCACATGAGGCAGTGTTGGTGACATATTACAATCATATCTCATATGTGTACAGTGTGTTATACAAGGATCTCAGAGAGCTATACTTTTGGTGAATTAATCATCACAAAAATCCTGTGAATTTGGTAACTTCCTTATCTTAAATTTCCAAACTAGTGGTGCAAGTCTGGAGTGTCTTGCACCACCCCTGCTGTGCTTTACATCACCGGCCTTCAGGATGAGGATGTCTGGGCAATCTGTTTAGAGTTCTTCCAGTGCCATCCCTTAACTCGCCAGAGGAGGTGCTCTTCAGGAATGTGACATCCACCTTCCCTTGGGGCAGAGCATATTTCCTATTAAATACTCCCAGTCCCTACCAGCATAAATGAGGAAGAGTGAGGCTGGGACTCAAACCTGGGTCTCTAGTGCAGCAGTGCAGAATACTAATCCCTAAAGGATTGACCAGTTCATAATTTACTGGGTTTTCTAAACTGTTTTATAATAGATTTTCAATCTGTACTCAAACAATGCAGGAATATTTTAATTTTTCTGGAAGTTAAGCTTAACAAATGAGAAAGGAAGCTGTGAAAACTGTATGCCTCTATAAAATTCAAGATGTCTCAAACTGCAGGAGCTGTAGCAGTGGGGACCTTGCAGGAAAACAGAGCTAAAGGGTGAGACGCCTTAAAAATTGGTTTATCCTCCCCCTTGCAAGAATTTACATTAGGAATAGAATACACTATGTTGTGCATATCTAGTAGTGTATATATGTAAGTTATAATTATATAAGATACACTATGTTGTGCATATGTAGTAATGTATATCTGTAAGTTATAAGAGATTTAAGGAGCCTGTTCTGCATGCTCTCCTAGGAGATCTGAGCATCCTCGACTTCCACTGACTTCTTTGAGCATGGAGGCTGCTCAGGATTGGGCCCCAAATCTAGTTCAGAGCGTTGAGGCCAGGTCCTTCAATCTGGCTGAACTGGAGTCAGATTGTGCAGGCCCTCTCCCTTGGCACAGAGTAGCGGAGTCTCAGGTATGCTAACTTACATTGAATGCTCACTGCCCCCAAGGGGCCATTCTGACAGCTGGGCATGCCCCTTACGTTGAGGGCCAGCCAGGGTCTACTGTAGAAGGCTCTACAGTAGTGGCTCTCAAACTTTTTTTTTCCACAGACCGCCTGAAAATTGCAGAGGGTCTCAGCAGACCACTAAATGATCTTTCCAAACGTTGTTTGTACCGTTAGCTAACTATTGTAAAGTGCTTTGGATAAAAGCGCTATATATATAAAAAACTTTATAATAATTAAAGTTTTTTTGTTTTATAAATAAAAGCACACAACTCATATTTCAATGTCCGTAGTCTTACCTTTCTAATATGATGGATGTGCCCTCTCTCCCAGGCCACATTAGCCCCCAAGCTGGGGCTGGGAAGGGGCAGGGGGGTGTCTCCCTGGCAGCCACAGCCCTGGAGCTGGAGAAAGTAGCCTCTTTCTCTGGCCGCCGCAGCCCTGCACATCCCAAATTCCCCCCATCCCCTCTTTTCACCCCACTGCCCCCTCCCACCTACCCCCTATTCCCGTCAAGGCCACCACCTCACCTTACATGTGTGTCTTCTCCAGGGTCCAAGCACTTAATCAGTGGAGCCACGCCTGCGCGGCTCCACTAATTAAGTGCATGGCCCTGTATTCTTTTGTGTGTGGCTGCCCAGGCATGTACCTTAGAGGGAACTATCCATGGCCCACCTGAATGGACCACAGTTTGAGAACCTCTGCTCTACAGCACTACCAGATTCTTTAGTGCAGGGGGAATCCTCAGGCTGCTGGTTAAGCTGGCTTTAGGGCTATTTTGTGCTGCTGAAGTAGCACAAACCAGTAGCTAAGTAATGTAAGTATTACTATGCTACATTAGTTCCCTGTTCCCTCTCTCCGTGTCTCTCCAAAGAATACCAATGCTTTGCATGTTATTCCTGGTTATTGATGAGATACTATACTAGAATCTAGAAATATATATAGAAATACTAGAATGCTGGACCACAAAATTCTGACAGTTAACAACTGAAGAAAATACAAAGCTTTCTCAGAAACTTCCTATCAGGGAACAGCATGACTATAAAACTTCCGTTCACACACAGCTGGTGGCTTTCTAGTTGTGCTTTGGCAACAGCCAGTGTGGTAAATTATCAACTCCTACTTTTCCGTATGACAAGTAATCTTCATGTGCAAAAGGTTTGGCTTGAGTAGTACATTCCTTGAATACTACATGTTTTAAATGCCAGCAATTTGTATACAGTCACCCACCTGGAAACTGAAACCAGTGGGGCAGAGAATGTTTTGGTAAATGAAAAGTATAAATTTCAGATACAGAAAGGACAGTTGCAATTTGCATAGGCAATGGCCCAAGTAAGGCCCATTCTTCTTCACCTTGAAGATCTGCAGTATAGAACAAATGGCATTAGAATTATATATCTGATTTGTGGATTATATTCTATGTACTGTGTGGACACTGGACTGTGTCTTGGGGGGCAAAGGGGCTACCCTATTTTGTACCACTGATTTAGGCTCCCTACTCCTCACATACAACATTGTCGGATTAATTTATTTTCCTTGTACCCTCGTAGATCCTTTTAGGCCTCAACTCCCCTCATAAACTCTCCCCCTCACATACTCCTCCTGTACATACCAAACTGAGGCAAAAACATTCACTCATTGCAAAATGTTGGGCCATCTCAGCTTTCATGATTTACTCAGCTCACTAAGTTGTTCCTGCCTTCCTGGTTAGGCCACTGCATTACTACAGGATTTTCCCACATCAAGATGTTAAACTACAGGATGTTAATCTAAAAGGTAAAGACTGAATCTTGTACATCATCCAGCAAATGAGGCCTCGATGCTGACTGAGGCCTCTGGGTATCACCGTAATACAAATTCTACATTGGAATTCTGGAAGTGCCCATGGGCCCAGTTCTTCATGTGGATGAAAGGGTACAAATCTCTGTAGCTTCAGCGGGAAATGCATCGTTGTGGCTGAACACAGGATCGGGCCATTGATTTATGCAGTGGTCTTAAGGCAGCATTAGTGTGACAGTGTGAAAGGTAGAACTGGTTTTAAAAAAAACCCACTTGTTAAAGATGGTTAGTCACAGGAGGAAGCAAAACATGATGGAAACCAAAAAATGAATGTGGAAAAGATTCCTATCTGTGCTAATGATATAGCAACATATGGATCCCTCCGTTCTCAAATCATTCCATACATTAACTGCTTTCTGGTGCAAAGAAGAAAACCCAAGGTACAAATGTCTTCTGGGTGGTGATTTTTTATATGCATACTTCAGAGGCTTGTAATTAAGACAGCTGAGGATGTTGGGGAGGTAATTTACCAGCAGTGCTACTTCCCGTGACTGAAAAAAATAGTGTATTAGTTGTAAAGTTACACAAAAGTCAGTGGAGTTACACCATGGATGAACTTGGTCCAGTACATCCTATGCAAATAGGCTGGCTCCAGCACAGACACGGAAGTAAATATGTTTTAATGCCATTCAATGGTGTGGTTTACACCAAGAAAGAATTTGGCCCAATATTTATCAGTCCAAAAAGGATCTAACCTTTTCCTGCCCTGGTAGAGAGTCATATTTCCTGGTTGGGAAAGTATTCAAATTGCTGTAGCTGTGTCACAGCCATTCGTGTTGTTTCTGTTGCAGATACATGGCAAGAACAAAATAGTTTATTTTAAAAGTGACTGTGGGATTTTTTTTTTCAAGTTTTAAAAAAACAGTGGGGCATGTGAGCAAAACTACTACTGAAAACTGAAACTAGAAAAACTGACTGAAGGAGATAACATCTTTAAATGAAGCACATGCAAAAGCAGCAAGTGCTAGAGCAACTGTTCTTAGCACCCAACCAGTTTCCTGCTGCTGTGTTAAGTTTCACCTGCAAATACTTATATGGAGTTAATAAAGTTACTATTGGATAATCCTGGCAAATTCTACCCAGCAATCTTTGTTTAAACATGGCATAAGACAGCTACTGTAAAATTAACCGTACCCCAAAGAACAGTTTCTCCGGAGAAATGTACACAAACATATTTTTAAAACTGTGTGTGTGTGTAAATGATCTAACTCATTGTATAACATAGACAATGACAAATATAAAGCATACATCAGATAAACAGTGGAAATTAGTGTAACACAATGAGAAGTCCTTAGAATGTCTAAAACCATCAATGGGGTGGGAATAACTGTAATATTAAAAAAAAAAAGAAAGCAAAAAGCAATGTCCCTAAACCAAGACTATTCTGTATAGAACAGGGGTTCCAAAACTGTATGGAGGGCGGGTAGGGAAGGCTGTGCGTCCCCAAACAGCCTATCTGCCCCCTCCCACTTCCCGCCCCCGACTGTCCCCCCCAGAACACCCAACCCATCCAACCCCCGCCGCTCCTTGTCCCCTGACCAGCCCCTCCCCTAACCTCCCTCTATCCAACCCCCCATGCTCCCTGTCCTCTAATTGCCCCGACCCCTATCCACACCCCCGCCCCCGACAGGCCCCCCTCCCCGGACTCCCACTCACCTATCCAACACCCCATCCCCTGACCACACCCCTCTCCCCCCCCCATCCCCAGAACCTCCACCCCATCCAACCGCTCCCTGTCCCCTGACTGCCCCCCCGGGATCCTCTGCCCCTAAGCCAAGCCCCCCCCACTCCCCACCCCCTTACCATGCCGCTTAGAGCAGCACGTCTGGCAGTCGTGCCACCCAGCCGGAGTCAGCCACACCGCTGTCCGTCAGGAGCTCGCAGCCCCGCGACCCAGAGCGCGGGTGCCACGACGAGCTGAGGCCGGGGGGGGAATGGGGACAGCAGGGGAGGGGCCGGGGGCTAGCCTCCCCAGCCAGGAGCTCAAGGGCTGGGCAGGACAGTCCCGTGGGCCATAGTTTGCCCACCACTGGTATAGAAGCACAAAGGACATTTAAAATAGGAAGATAAAGAGCCAACCGCCACCGATGTCACTGGAGTTCCACCACTTCCCACCAGGAGAGAATTTGGCCCACAATCAAATGTAGTTAGTGAGCTAAATACTGCACTAACTGCATTTAACTCGATAGCACTCAAACTACAGCTGAATTATTTAGTTTAACTGAGAACAGAATTGGCCCAAAGGGCCTATGTATCATAAACTACTCATCAAAAAACAACAGATTCAACCTGAAAGAAAGTGCCTTGGAAGCGACTGATTTATTTAAAGCTGCAGCATATCAGAATGACTGGGATGATGCTCAGTTACATCTTGCCAGGCTGGGTGAAACGCAAATGTTGCACTACTGTGAGCCGCTTAATCTATATACAACAAGCAAGTTCTTGGACAAAATGCTTTCCGTGCTCAAACTAGCTGCTGGCCCCTGCCCTTTCCTTCCTCCCAATAGCTATTTTAAGCATTGTTGACTAAAAAAAAATCTTGCACGTTAATATTATTACAGAGAAGGCAATCCCCTTTACACATTTGCTGAAATGGGCATTGTTGTTTTTTCTCCTGCAAGCACAGCAAGCAATACAAAAAATACTCAGACTACAAGCCCCCACATAGTAGTGCTCCAGGGAAACTCCAGCCGGAACACGGAACTGCTTCAGGGGGGCAGCATTTTATCATGCAGCCTAATAATCCAAAAGCCACAACGACAATAATTAAGATCTAGCAGCTGGAAAGCAATAATTATTTATTACCTGCGTTATGGACTAGACTGTGAAAATTCTTATCAGGCACTTTATTGATGAATGAAACATTTTTTTTAAAAAAGCACCTCAGTGACTTTGGCACAGAGCCGCAATTGTATTTTGGTATGTAACGCTCGCTGAAGTCAATCGCCTACATACCTTTGAGGAGCTGGGCTTAAGGCTCATTTTCGAAAGTGGCGTGCAACATCCCACTGCCCATCAGTGAGGCCGAGGCCAGAGCCACACTGTAAAAAGCCTTCTGCCAGACAGCTGGGGTGCGATCTCTGATGACTCTAGCTGTGCTAACAGATGCTCCTTGTTTAGAGGCAGCTATACAGTACACCCGCCATGCACATTTACCAGTACAGTTTGTTTCACTTGCGGGGTAGGGTAGAGGTAGTTTTACTAAACTGCTACAAAGCACAACTTTGCCAGTATAAACAGCATCCGCATGAGGCATGCCTTGCTCACTTGCTGGGACTCCCACACGGGTGAAACACTCCTATTGCAGCCATTACCTTGGACTCCTAAGTGGAGTGAAAAAGGGACGTAGGTGCCTAAGTAATTTACAAAAAGAAAAGGAGGACTTGTGGCACCTTAGAGACTAACAAATTTATTTGAGCATAAGCTTTCGTGGGCTACAGCTCACTTCATCGGCTGCAACAATTTACGTGCTTTGAAGATTTTCCGAGACTTTTAGGAATGCAATACCTGAACCTTGCACATTTCTGAAGAGCCCCCAAAATGTAGCCCAGTTACTGTAGTAAGAGGTAGTGAATTATAGACTTTACATGAGCAAGGACATTGCACATGCTGCAAAACAGTAAGAGCCTGATATTGCCAGGGGCACCTCGTGGGACTGCCATTGCTTTTAATGGGCCGTGAGTGTGTTCAGCATCTCCCAGGATTAAGTGCTAAAGGAGGAAGTGTGGGCTAGTGCAGAGGTTCCTAACCGATGGGCTGTGAGGCAGTCCTGGGTGGTCTGTCATGGGTGGAGTTGGGGTTAGGCACGGTGTTGCCCCCCTCCCAATCCTCTAAAGTGTAGTGGTGGCCAGGGCTGGGGGAGCCCAGCGCCCACGGTAGGTAGTAGAGGACAAAGCAGCGCTGCTGAGTGGTGCGCAGCAAGTGAGGAGACATGGCTAGCCCCAACACACAGCAGCTGGAGGGTTCGTGGCCATAAGCGGAGCCACCAAGCCCCTCGCAGCCAGGCCTCCTGCCTCGCTGTGGGGCCCCAGAACTTGGCTGGGAGGGATGACAAGGCCAGGCCCCACGTCCCCACCCTGCCTGGAGGCACTGACTAATGGGCTGGTGCTGCATCCTGGGCCTGTGCTAGCTATCCTGCTACCAGGACAGGGGGCGACATTGCCCACCACCTTGAGAGTGAGGCCCAAAGTCTTCCTCCAGCACCCCCCCCCAAATACCGCCGCCCAATAGACACACACACCCCCTCCAGCACGCCCCCTAACTGTAACCCCTTGTCTAGCTGCCCCCTTTCCCTCCAGTAGTGTCCTCTATTTGGGAACTTGAAGTATGGTAACTCTCCAGCTGGTCCTGCACTGAGCTGCCACATCGCTGGAGCATGGGGTTTGGGGCTTGCCCCTCTCTGGTGCTCCAGCTCTGCAGCTGGGGAGCAGGGTTCGGGGGGGGGGAGGGGGACACTCCATGCAGCTCCCAGAAGCCGCAAGATGGCCCTGCTCCAGCTCCTACACACTGCAATGGCCCCTACAGCACTCCAATGGGAGCTGCAGGGGCGGTGGCTGCAGACGAGGCAGCATGCAGAGCTGCCTGGCCATGCTTGTGCATAGGAGCTGGAGAAGGGACATGCTGCTGCTTCCGGGAGCAGTTTAAGCACTGCCCAGAGCCTGCACCCCTGAGCCTCTCCTCACACCCCCAAACCCCTGCCCCAGCCCTGCTCTGCCCTCCGAATCCCTCTGTCCCAGTCCAGAGAACCCTCCTACACCCCAAACCTCTCATCCCCAGAGCCCTCACTCCCCACCCCACCCCCCGCACTCCACTCTTCCGCCCCAACCCGGAGCCCCTTCCCACACCCTGAACTCATTTCTGGCCCCACCCCAGAGCCCTCATCCCAACCCCAATTTTGTGAGCATTCATGGCCCGCCATACAATTTCTATTCCCAGATGTGGCCCTTGGGCCAAAAAGTTTGCCCACCCCTGGCCTAGGGACCAGGCCTCAGTGGTTTTGCTGTTTTTGCCTGTAGTATGGGCAGTGTGTGAAGGGGAGGCTAGCCCCCATCCCTTCTGCCCAAGGCACCACCCCGCCTGCCATTGCCAGAGCCCTAAGCCACAGCTGCTGGCCCCCTCACCCCAGCCCCAGGCCCCTCTGACTGAGCATCCCCAGCCCCGCAGCACCAGGCGGCCCCAGCACTGGGCAGCCCAAGCACTGGCCCCAGCCGCCCCGAGTCCCTGGCCATTGGCTGGCCCACCCTAGCCCCCGCCTGCTTCTGGGAAGAGGAGCAGCCTGGGCTGAGGCCACAGGGGAAAGAGTGGGAAGCAGGAAGGGGCCTCGAGGCAGCACATGAGCTGGGGGCAACATGTGGCTTTTCGGGGAGGCTTAGCTTCCCCTGGCCTGCAGTACCCACTGCCCATGGCCTGGAGTCTACAACCCTGTGATTGGGACCATCAAGGTAACAGTCAGGCCCAGCCAGAGTGCCTAGCTCTGCCCAGCACTGGTGGCCCTCGAGCCCTTCCCTCATTCTCGGGCAGGTGGGTGCCTGTGAGGTGTGCCAGGGTGGTGGGTGGTTGACTAGGGCAGGGCTACCAGGTGCAAGGCACTCAGTGAGGTGCTGAGATGGAAGATGTACGCAGGGGTTGGCTGTGACACCTACCTGGCCCCTTCACCTGCTCGCTGGCCCTGATCCCTGCTGAGGTGATGGGCTGTGCGTGCCCCATGGGACCCCTCTCCCTGACAGAGGTGTGTTGATAGTGGGCCACGGAGCCTATTGTAGCTGCAGAGGTGGGCCTGAGGGAAAAAAGTTTGGGACCCTCTGGGCTAGTGCTTAGTGCAAAGGCCTGGGACTCAGCAGCATCTGGAGTCTGACCTGAGTGACCCATAGACACACCTGGGCATATTCAGCTCTGTGCAAATTGTTCCATCAGTCGCGTTATGCCAAGGCTGAATCTAGCACCCCTTATGATCACAGGTAAGTCACTTTAACAGCTCAAAACAAACCCTTTTGCCTTCTTTAACCTAGCTGTAAAACTAAGTGACAATCAGGTGGCACTGAGCTTAGCTGCCCTGGGTGAAGGCCTGAAGGTGCCATACAAAACCCAGTTTATTATGCCATCTGTGGACAGTTAGCCTCCTCTTCCTCAGCTGGTTACTCTGTGCATTAGGTTTCCATACACATTCTGCTTATTAGGAAATGTTATTTAATTTGAGAAATGGTTTTGCTGACTAAAGTCAAGATGTTGCCATCGTTTTTTTCCTCCCCTAGTGCTCTGTGTTTGCAACCAGAGCAGCAGGGGAGTAGCATTACTCTAACAAGCAAGATCATAATGGTCCCTTCTGACCTTAAAGACTATGATTCTATCACATACCTACCTTTTAAAAACAAAATCTGGTTAACTGTCCCTTTTCCCACTTGCTAAAGAAACAGGGGTTTGGTGAGAGGGGGAAACTTGCCTTTGATTCAGGGTGGGGTTTTTTTTTGGTTATTCTTAATCTTTTGCAAAAATCAAAGAAACACAGTCTCAGCTGCTTCACTTCAATGGGAATTTCCCCTGAGAAGTGACTGACTAAGGCCCAGAACCACAAAGGCATTTGGGCATTGCCATGCTCTGGGCATGCCTACTGAATCAGGTTTCTGCAGGTGTCATGGGCATTGCCAGGCTTGGCACCCCAATTTCAGGATTGTGCTGCAGCTTAGGGAGGAGACAGGCATCTGGATACCTAGCGTAAGGCAGCAGCGCTCATGTCCACAGACAGAACTGTAGGTACCTAAGGAACTTTTACAGTGAAAATTTAGGCACCTACAGGGTGAGGTAGCAGCTGAACAGAGGTTTTTCTGGAGCACAGTGATGCCTAAACCTGGGATGTAGGGGACTAAACCCAGATGTAAGTGCCTAAGCAGCTTTGTGGCTCTGGGCCTTAGTAAAAATGGAGACCCACATCCATTTTCCTAGATCCATGCATGGAGTAGCCTTTGGGATTTGGATCTCCCCCACTATTTACAGCACCATTGCCCTCTCTTCCTGGGACTCCAAACAGCTCTTTTTCTGTGCTGCTGAGATCATGCAAGGGGAGGTCCCACAAAGCTATCTCAGAAAAGCCTTGAGCTGCATTATCTTTTCTATAACCCTCCTCATCTGAGTTTACTGAGGCAAAATAAGTTCTTGCCCAAGATCACCCATTAGAACATCAGCTGTGTTGTGCCATGGATTTGTAAGCTGCACTTCACACGGACAGTGGTGCTAAGGACTGAGGGTGTGACGTGGCATTGAGTTACTGATATAGCAGAATCCTACAGATCAGAACCCCCACTATCCAAACCTCCTTTTCGTAATGACCTGGATCAGAACTCAGCATGGTATTTACATGGCTGCCAATCCTGTGTTCAGTCCACTAATAATATTTATTATTATTACTCAGAGGACTTAAAAAATATAACTATCCCCATTTTATAGACAGGGAAACAGAGACAGAGAGACACAACAGGTCAGTAGCAGAGTTGGGAACAGAGCCCTGGTCTCCTGATTACCAGTTTGGTGCCCTGACCATTGGACCATATTGCCTTTAAGTCCCAGTTGCTTTTTCTATCTGTGCTGTGCTGCAGTTGTCCCACAGTACTTCCTATTTCATTCACAATGTACAGGATAGTTCTTGATTCTAAAGCAAAGGCTAATCCCAGTTTTCCATTATGAGATGTGACACCCTTCACCCTCATCTTTCATCCTAAAAGCCCAAGCAGTGTGGATAAGATTAAAAAATGACAAATAAGAGGATTATTAAAAATTTAACTATATCATATTTATTATCAATCCACAGGATAATTTGATTGCTACATGAGCTCATAAAAGCTATTTCACCTTTACAAAATTAAAAAAATGTGCCACAAGGATGTAATAACTGCTGATAACCCACCAAGAACTGAATCTTAAAATTATAAATTTGCTGTAGAAAAGATTTAAAAAAAAAACAATTATATTCACTTTAGAATTTTACTTTGAATAAAATATTCCCCTGTATAAAAAATAAAAAAGCCTGCTCTGGTTAGAATTAGAGTATTTTTTTCTTCTTGAAATCTGGGAATTTGCATAATATCTCTGTAATATTTTTCTTCCTATTGTACCACGCGGCATTCAAGCATAGCAGATTAGAAACAAACACGAGAAAAGCAGTCTTAATGTGTGAAATCCATATAGGAAGGTTTACCTTCCTTTTCTTTCCCCTACTGCTCAAGGCTTGTTAGAAAGAATAGCCTTGGAAAAGAATAAAGATGGGAGGGGGCTTTGAATGTGCCATTCATTAGAGCAAGGTAATAAAAGGCCTTTTCGTAAGTGCTTTTTAATAAGGTGCAGAAGCAGACTGCAACGTTGCTAGTACTGCACTATGTACATATTCACAATAAATTTTTTGTATTTAAAAAAAATTCCAGCTAGTTCACATTTTCTCTTCCATTCTGAGGCTTTCAGTTCCATCACAGCCTTGACTGCAAGAAGTGCAGCAACACCACTTCCCTTGTGGTTGTTGGTCCTCTTATGAAGTACTGGAACTTATATAAGTGGGCCAAAGTTCTGTTTTTCCTATGCAGTAACCTTGGAAATCCATCTGGTTTCAGGTATACATACTGAGGGCTGGAGTCCTGAGTTAAAAAGCTCCAGTACTGGAGTCGGACACAGCAATGTTCTATATGGTCAAGGCTTTCCCTTAGATTTGTCTAATGTGCGTCAGAGTTGCACCTCTTCTAGAGAGACATAAAATACAAAAACAAACCAAAACTAAAGAGACACAGTCAAAGGCTTAGCAGCTCTTGACTCTCGACTGGGTGATGTCTGATGTTTTCTTGATGACACTAGCCCGTGTCTCATGGTCTGGCCTGCTGCTGCTGGCAGAAGCTGAAGACACCACTTGTGGGAGAGGGATAGCTGGGAAGGGGGGCCAGGAGCTGTTGTAAGGCAGTGGGGAGCTTTCTTCTTTGATGGTGACCTGGAGGTCAGGCTTGTTGGAAGTCACAAAAGTAGCCATACTGGGAAGAATATGAGACGTGTTCCTCATACCCAGGTTGCTCAGATACTGTTTGCCTTCAATGTTTTTCTTTTGCCAATGAAGCCGACCCTGAAAAGAAAAAAAAACTGTCAGTGAATGTGATTTTGTAAACTACTCCTGCTAACATAACTGATACAGAGGCTGCTCTCTTCTCTCTTTCAGTCATGCCCTAAATTTCATTACGGTGTTGTAGCCAAATAAAGGACCATGTAGTAAGGAATGGCTACTAAAAGCTGTGCTTCTAGCCTTTTATGTGTGACTTTGTGATTTCTTCTCCCTCCAATCCCACTCTCTGAAGTCTAGGTGTTCCTCTGCATAATTTACCCTGCTGATGGAAAACAAAGGCCATACTCTCAGTTATTCTGGAAAAATGGGCAGTGGGGCAAGGAACTCTGAGCTTCAAAGTTCAAAATTTCCCCCCATTGGTCTGTCAGGGGATTCCCTCCTCCTTGGAATGGGCAAGGGTTTCAGTCCCTGAATTCAGGGGAAGTTTGGTCACCCACAGAAGTCAAGTGCCTAAACACAGATGATGTCTTTCCTTAGCCAGCACAGAACAGAATCCAGTGGCTGTTAACTCTGCTAGCATTATTCTTTCATGGGCTATCCACTCGGATATCTACATGGCCTGTAGGTGATCATGCCACAGAGATCTGCTCCATCCCCTAATGAATGTGGAACATCAGTGCACACCCAGGAGGGGAATTCTGTGAGACTGGGGAGCAGGGTAATCTTACTATAGAACTAGTGCTAAGCCCTGCACTGAGAAGCAAGTAGAGACATTTTTCATCCCCAGCTTGTTCAGACTGTCCTAGGGGTGTCTGCTGAGTTTTGTTCTCCTCTTCCTGCAGCAGCAGGATGGAAAATATGGCCCACATGACCAGCAATGTTTTAGGGTCACTTTCCTTATTCATGCCCTACTAAAGCCAACCCTCCTTCTGGCAGCAAGTAGCAGCTCAGCCGTACTCCAGCACACTACCCTGCAAGGTGCTATTTTTACATCCTTAGAGAATTTTCACTTCTTTTTATGGTATTAAATGTCATTAGCTGGGTAAGTGCTCCCCCAAGCTCCCCTCCCCCTTTAGGAGGATGAGAGATGAAGAGCTTATTTAACGTTCAAGTATGTACACTGAGAGCAGAGTTAATGTTGCTGCTCATTTTTGACTTCATAACAGAATTCTCCCACCGAAAGGATTCCAACTTTTTTTTTTTTTTTTTAAACTGAGCAAGAAAAGGGTCTTGCAGGGAAGTCTTTCATAAATATGAAGCTGGAATCCTGAAGCCAAATTTCAGCCATGTCTCTAATATACATATGTATTTTTATGTCCAATTACATAATCTTCACATATAAAGCTGAGATTTACATGCACAAATAGATGTGCACGCATCTATTCAGCACGTGCAAAATTAGAGCTGCAAATGAAAAATTGTTCCATGGGTTCTGTTAGGTCGCAATAGCTCCACACAATATTTGGTGGTTATATATTATTTCCTTTGATTTCTTTTCATTCAAAGCATGAGGACAAACTCGTCAGGAAAGCTCAACATGCACCACATTTGCAAAAGTCTCCATCATCAAGATCACCATTTCCTGCTATTGTGTGAGCCCAGACAACATACAAGAAAATCCAAACAAGGCTGCTCGCAACCATGATAAAATACTAAGCTACCCAGAAAGCACTGAGCCATAACACACACGCATGCACAAAGCCCCTCCTGTATAAAGAAATTTGTTTCCACAGTTGACATCTCTCCAAAGCACATTTTTGATTTTCCTGTACAAATTAGTTTACTTCTAATTTTGAGAGATCATGAAGTTTGTGTGTGTGTGTGTGTGTGTGTGTGTGTTTTTAAAACAGACATCAACTTCATTCTACAAGCATCTGAACATTCGTCTCCATACAGCCCTCCCTCCACTATTAAAATTAATACTGACTGTGTAGAAATGTATTTTGGTGGGGACAATGGGAAAGAACCTCCACAATATGTGTCACTTTAGTACCTGAAGAATTTCTCCTGAGCACTATAAAACCAAGTGCTTACCTCTGCATTTTCTTCATCACTGGGAATACTGTCCGTCGTTTCACTTTCTGTTGGACAAAATGGAAGTAAAAATGAAAGTTGGCATCATTCTACCTGAAGTATCAAAATCCATCTAAACAGACAATATCCACTGCTAAGAAATAGGTCACTATAACTTCTTCTAGAGCTAGCAAAGATTAAAAGAAACACACAAATAAATAAATAAATCAAACATGCATGGATTGACTCCAGACTTGTAACATGAGGCCTATATAAAACAGCTTGCTGAACCTGTGAGCACCTGAACAGAGTGAAATAAAAAAGGTTAACACGATAAACAAGCCTGTGCACTTAAAACAGGAAAATAGACTACACTAGATGTAGGAAATGTTAAAGAGAAGCAGATGCACAAGGGGCTTATCACTGCTTAACCTTATGGGCAAAAGAAGAGACTTTATTTTCCTTCACCACTGTGTTTGCTATCTTTTTATGGTGTAGCTAAAATGTTGCAAAATCCTTTCCTTTGCTTTATCACTGTTCACGACTGCGCCCAAAGAGAGATAAAGATGCTTTCACTTGATAATTTCTATCTAAACTTTCAGCCTCAAGGTCTAGTCTTCTGTAACATATTTTGTTACTGCTACTATAGAATTTGTTCTCATTTACTCTTATTTCATCCTTCTCTTGCCCTTAATATCCCAACCCAAGCCCCTCCATCACTGAATCTCCACACACATCCCTTTTATGATCCCCACAACTGCTGTACCTTCCTTGCCCCCCACCTGTAATCATCCTCTCGATCACTACACCTCCACATACACACACTCCTGCCATCAGCTCCCCAAGCACTGTACCTCTATTCACACGCATGCACACACACCCTCTCCTCACCCCCTAACCACTGCACCTCTACACACACACCCCTCTCCTCATCCTCCCACTGCACCTCCCCCTCCCCCCACACACCTGCCATAATCCCACCAACCACTGCACCTTCACACACATATACCCCTCCCATACTTCCCCTGAGCACTGTACTCACACATGCCTCTTATCATCCCCCCCCATACACACACAATGCCTCCACCTCCACACTTCTCATCACATCCGTGTTCCTGTCTCCTAACCCAAATGCACACACTGTAACCGAGTGGGGGTGAGTGGGCCATAGACACATACAGGGCTAAGCAAATAGATGGGATCATTGCATTCTGGAAAAGTCACTTTATTGCAGCATAACCTATCCACATGAGGGAGTTATATAAAAACAGCTGTAGCAGAATAGTTATTCTGATAAGGATTAGGACTTTGTACAACTTCACATGTGCTGACCTGGATAAACAGAGTTGCCGCAAGATGGTTTTTGCCAATTAAACCAAACTACAAGCTAGGAAAGGGAAGGCAGGAGAACAATCTGTATAGAAGATGAGGGGCACAATTTGGGAATGACATGGATAGAAAGAATTCATATGGAGACATGAAACAGATACTCCGATGTACAGAAATGTGTGGTAATAAAGAATTTTGTCATGCAAACAAGAAGGAATCTGTCCTCAATGTTTATATATTATCAAAAGCCTGAGCAAGAGAAGGTTCCAGCACTGGCAAGGGGAGAAGATCACTGGGATGCACAAAATTCAAAAGGAAAGAGAGGCTGCAAGACTATTTGAATTACTGTCAGCAAGATGAGGTAAGCAAAGAATGAGGCTAGCAAATGAGGGCAATAGGTGGGGGTTTGCTTGAACAGCTTCAAAAAGGAGGTAGATGGGTTTTTGCAAGAAAACATTTTTGTGTACCTCAGACCACTGTTTTGTAGCAGTGATAAAATAATTGTTATCATGGTAAGTCACTGCATAATGAGGTGGCCTTTTCACGCATACAATATGCGCATAGGATGTATCAGGCACATCCCTTGTGCATTACTCTGCCACACCATGCTATTGCAAGGTCCAAAACAAACCTGGGACTCTTGAATGTTTGTACCATTTGGATTTGCACAGTGCAAAGTAGAGCCAGGAGAAGTGAGATTATCCTATGAATTTCAGGATTGGTGGCAGCCCTAACATAAAACGCACAGGGATTCCTATCCTGTGAATCATTTGTATGCTTAAAAAAAATCCTGGGCCAGATCCTTGTCTGCTGCCATGAAATGCACTCATGAAGTAGAAAGGTGGCATTAAGTCACCTTCATGTTTACCCAAGCCTGAACTAGCTGTGCACAAGGCTGATCCCCCGTCATGGAGTTAGAACATCCTGAAGACTCCCACGATTCCAGTACAACAGCTGAGAATCAGCAATGCAGAGGGACACCACAACTGTGCCTCATTTTCACGAACACTGGAGGATGTGCCTACTCTTGGGTGATCCTCCCATAACCAGCATAGCTGACCATAGGGCTGCTTCATGACAATGGAGTGGTGCAAAGCAGATGCTGCACATCCGAAGATCTAGTTCCACATATTTTCTATGTACTCATATTATTTATTCAGATTCTTTGGCAGAGGTTAAGAGAAGCATTTTTGTCATGTTCAGTTATACTGGGAAAGTTGTGCAAGAAGCATTTGACAGACAGACAAATGTTTCTAAGGCCCGATCTTCCATTAGTAATACATTTTATAACATCCTCCTCCCAAAGCCCCGCTGAAGCTCGGGCCATTACAGACTAACCACAGTGGCCATGATGATCATATATCAGCATGTGACAGAGCAATGCTGGAGGTGATTCCAAGAGAACATGATGCTATTCACCCTAACATTAAGATAAAAATATTTTCTATAAAAATGTGTCTGGAACTAACTTGCCTAATGGTTGAAAGATAAAGCCACAGAGAGAGTAATGACAGGTTTCAGAGTAACAGCCGTGTTAGTCTGTATTCGCAAAAAGAAAAGGAGTACTTGTGGCACCTTAGAGACTAACCAATTTATTTGAGCATAAGCTTTCGTGAGCTACAGCTCACGATCCGATGAAGTGAGCTGTAGCTCACGAAAGCTTATGCTCAAATAAACTGGTTAGTCTCTAAGGTGCCACAAGTACTCCTTTTCTTTTTTAGAGAGAGTAATAAGTCATACCCAGACCAATGTAATATTAATGACCGTTTAAAATGATAAACATTTCTGTTTCTACCCGTGCCCTCCGAAGGCTTGTAAGCTAGTTGACAACTGTGCAAAAATGAAGGACATGTTGTGTCTCAGACTGTTGCCACCTTTCAAGTATGTTTAGATCAGTAACTGTCCAGCTTTGCCATTCTGCAGACCTCTGCAACAGAGACAGCCTCCCCTCTGCAACTCCCAATTCCACACTTGCACAGTGACATTATCATCAGCTGAAGTGCCTAGAGGCTCCAGCCCCTTTGTGCTAGACACTGTGCAGACACATAGCAAAGAGACAGTCCCTACCCCAAAGAGTTTAGGCCCAGATCCTTAAAGTTATATCGGTGCCTAAATCCCATTGATTTCAATGGGAGTTAAGTACTCAAACACCTTTGAGGATGTGGGCCTCCATGTCAAAGTATCTATAGTGCTCAGTTCTGTGGCCCATCTCCCAATTCTCCACTGTGTCTATCTGTTCTGAGGCTCCACAAACTATAACTTTAGAACCACTGAGCAAGAGCACTAGTGGAATGTTGGCAATGTATTTCCGTCCACACCCAACGAGACTATGAAATACTCAGTCTAGATTTCCTTAGTCTAGTATTTGCTTCAGGCACCTTAGAAACTAAAGCTTTCAAATGTGCCTTCAGATTTAACAAACTACATTTTGTAATGATTACGATCACTACATTTCAATATTTTGGTTGATTAAAAATAAGTAATAATGAAATGTAGTTTAGACTATTCAGGGATACATTCTGCTAGCCCTTCTCATGTTAAAAAGCACCTTTTTCCAGGAATTGTTCCATTGAAGCCACTTGTGGAACAAGCTTCTATTCACACAAGTAAGGCTAGCAGTATCTGGCTCCTTGTTCCCTGTAATTATTACATGGGACATCCATGGGACAATTAGTAAATGTGAATTACATGCAAATGGACAAAATATACTGTACATACTACTTTTCTTGCTTTACAGTATGATAAACGTTAAAGAAAACTGGAGTGAATAGTGGGAGATACAATATGTAAAAATAAGGCTGTGCAGGGAGAGAAGGGGAAGAGAAAACAGGCCATTATGCTTCCCTGGCCTCTTAAAATAGGATTCATCTGTAATCCAATGATAGTGACTAATCAAGAGAAATCGTGGGATGAAGAGCAAATGTGATAACTCTAAAAACAACATCAGTTCTATAAGGCAGGAATAGTAAACACTGTCAACTTAAATTTGGGCCAATGTTTACATGTTGTAAAAACAAGCTTTTATAAAATGTAGAAATGTTTCCATATGGAAAATATCCAATGAAAACAGTTGTTTTTAAACAAACATTCTCCATCAGCATCTAAAGCCCCAAAACTGCAGCACTAAGAATCTGAAAGCGATACTAAAATGTCAAAAAAGTGAAACTAACTTCATTGATTTTCAGTTCAAGCTGAGAGAAATACAGAAAGAAAAAAAACAGTATAAATAGTGGCAGAAACACTGGATTTTTAACTGTCTTTCACCTTTTATAATCAAAGGTGTTTTAGAGAAAGAAACTTGATTGCAGCATAAGGAGACAAGGTGAGTGAGGTAATCTCTTTTATTGGACCAACTTCTGTTGGTGAGAGAGACAAGCTTTCAATCTACATCATTTTAAGTTGACACTCTCTCTCTAATAAAAGATGTGCATCCTTAACTGATTTTGCACCTACAAAGGTTTACTTTCCATTAGTTACTTAATTGCCATTAGTTAAATTCCATTAGTTAAATTCCATTATGTTTCCCTCCTAAGACAGATGTTGCTTTCTGGCTTCCCAGTGTGAAACTAGGGAAGATACTTGGAAGTATTCAGAGGTGAAAGTAAGCCAGTACGCCCCGGTACGGCGTACCTGTAAGAGCCGGTGCGCCGTACCGGGACCGGCTTTCCCAGAGGGCAATTTAAAGCCCTGGGGTAGTGGCGGTGGGGCTCTGGCGGGGATTTAAAGGGCCCCAGAGCTCCAGCCGCCGCTACTGCCCCGGGCCTTTAAATCCCCGCCTGAGCCCTGGGGTAGCAGTGGTGGGGCTCCGGAGTGGATTTAAAGGGCCGGGGCAGTAGCGGCGGCTGGAGCCCTGGGGCCCTTTAAATCCCCGACAGAGCCCGGCCACCGCTACTCCAGGGCTCGGGCAGCAGGGCTCAGACGGGGATTTAAAGGGCTCGGGGCTCTGGCAGCCGCTACCACAGCGGAGCCCCAGGCCCTTTAAAGCTCTGCCAGAGCCCCAGGGTAGCAGTGGCAGCTGGGAGCCCCCAGGGCTCCTCAGTGATTTAAAGGGCCTGGGGCTCTGCTGTGGTAGCGGCAGCTGGAGCCCTGGGCCCTTTAAATCGCCCCCGAGCCCTGGGGTTCCCAGCCGCCTCTGCACCTGGTAGCTCGGGGGTGATTTAAAGGGCCCCGAGCTCCCAGCCGCCACTACCGCAGCTGGAGCCCTGGCCCTTTAAATCAAGATTTAAAGGGCCCGGGGATTTAAGGCCCTGCCTCTTTAGGTTAAGGCCACGCCTCTTCTGGTTGAGGCCACGCCCCCTGTTCAGGACTCCGGCGTACCGGTAAGTCCTCTAACTTACTTTCACCCCTGGAAGTATTAGAACTCACGTCCAAAAAAATGATCAGTGAAGTATAAGGGTTTCAGAATCTGTCAACTACCCTAAGGTACAAAGAAAAGAAACCATCCACCACCTCCCCAATGGTGGTATCTGCCTAAATTTCTTAGGCCTATGTAACATTCCAGCACTACCCGGTGAGCTCTTCTGAATCTTGTGAAAGTTCTTTTGACTTACCTGCATAGGAGGAGACTGGGGAGATCTGCAGAGGGTACAGCTGACTCATGCTGAGGGGCTGCTCATCACACTCTGTTGTCACCTCTACTACTTGGCAAACATCAGGAGGATTGGCAACTATCACCTGCTCCTCAGTACTGCCATCAAGGTGGGGGTGTCCTACAACTCCATATCAGAAGGAAGAGATAGGTTATTGCAAGACTCCCTGATTTGTCAGACACATTGAACTGTTGCATTAGTACAAAGGAGGGCAAACTATGGCCCACAGGCTGGATCCGGCCTGTGAGCCATTTTAAGCCGACCCGCGAGCTCCTGCTGGGGAGCAGGGTCTGGGGGTTTGCCCCGCTCCAGTGCTCCAGCCGGGAAGCGGGGTCGGGGGCCACTCCACACAGCTCCTGGAAGCTGCAGCATGGCCCCGCTCTGGCATAGCAACCGGGGAGCAGGGACGGGGGGCCACTCCACATGGCTCCCGGAAGCTGCAGCATGCCCCCCACCCCACCCCAGCTCCTATGCGCGCCAATGGCTCCACTCCAATGGTCCTCTCCAGGGCTTCAATGGGAGCTGCAGGGGCGGTGGCTGCAGAGGGGCAGTGTGCAGAGCCACCAGGCCACGCCTCCACATAGGAGCCAAAGAAGGGACATGTCGCTGCTTCCGAGAGCCGCTTGAGGTAAGCGCTGCTCGGAGCCTGCACCCCTGAGCCTCTCCTCATGCCCTGACCTCCGACCCAGCCCTGATCCCCCTCCTGTCCTCCAAACCCCTCAATCCCAGCCTGAAGCACCCTTCTGCACCACAAACCCCTCATCTCCAGCCCCACCCCAGAGCCTGCACCCCCAGCCGGAGCCTGCACTCCTGCCCACACCCCAACCCCCTGCCCCAGCCCTGATCCCTCTCCTGCCCTCCAAACCCCTTGATCCCAGCCCAGAGCAACCTCCTAGACCCCAAGCCCCTCATCCCCAGCCCCACCCCTAGCCAGAGTCTGCACTCCTTCCCGCACATTACTCCCCCACCCCAGCCTGGAGCCTCCTCCTGCACCCTGAACTCCTCATTTCTGGCCCCACCCCAGAGCCCGCACCACCAACCAGAGCCCTCACCCCCTTCTGCACCCCAACCCCAATTTTGTGAGCATCCATGGCCCACCATACAATTTATATTCCCAGATGTGGCCCTTGGGCCAAACAGTTTACCCACCCCTGCATTAGTAGTTAAATTGTGGTCTTCTCACTACAGTTTCTGTGCTTGCCTCCATGCCTGACTGTTTCTAACAAGGCTTCTAAGGAAATTTTGGTTGATATTTTCAGTCTCTAACACCTTTAAAGCTGCCACCTTCCTTTCCAGTTGTCACCACTGGAAATGCTTAAGCAGATGAGTAAGTGTGGCCCACAGCCAGAGGTAGCCCACAGTTCCACAATGCAACCTGTAGCTATGCTTATCTTTAATAGAGAATTCAGGGCTTGCCAGAGTATGCAGGGCTCCATCTTTATCAGAACATTACTTGCTAGAATCAGTGATTACTGTAGGCTGCACTTCTGTATTAATGGTGATGGGTAGCTGCAATACTTCCCTCTTAATGTCAGACGCAGCGCCTGGCAAGTTGCCAGTGCTTTGCGGACTTTGGATGCCCTGATACACATCAGGTACTCTAAGGCACAGTGATTCAAAACTCATTTACAGACAATGGCCCAAATTAACCCCTGGATAACTCTACTGATTTCAGTGGTTTTAAACAGGGAATGAATCTGGCTGAGTTTCTCCTGGAGACAGGAATGAGGCAGGGACTTCTTGCCATCCCCTGCAATATCAGCTACTGTATGTAAAAAGCAATGTTGAGCTTGTTAGCCTCTAAGCACCAGGGTCTGTGACTGAAATGTATTTCATGATCTTTGCGCTGCAATTTGGTTAAATATTAACAAAGGAGTTTCCCACTTCGGCAGGTAAATGCTGCTCCACACCTTGGTTAGAAAAAGCTGCATTTTTTTTCCTCTACAAAGTTGAGGCAGCCTGTAATATTCTGCAATTTCTTCATTCAAGGATCCCAAAACACTTTACAGACATTAGGTAAGCCACACAACACAGCTGTGAGACAACTAAATATTTTTACACCTGTTTTACAGATGAGTAAACTAAGGCACCCAGAGGTTAACTGACAGTGAAACAAAGGTAAAAGCCAGGAAGAAAACCCTGAACTTCCAGACATGTGTTCAACCCACAGACAAATACTTCCTCCTTGTACAACTTCTTTATCTCAACAATATCAACATAAAACAATTACACTAATAAAATGCACCCTCTGTCTAGTAAATGGAGGGGGCATTGTATTACAGAGAGCATATCTATGGTATGTGGTCTGTCCCCCGCTCCACTAGGAAAGGTTTTTTAAATGAACAGGGATTCCAGCACTGATGTGAAATACATTTGCTAAGCAGAAGTTGTGCACAAATATAAATCTAAAATAACCAGCAGGTGATAAAAAGCTCAGGGTTAGACCTAGTCTCATGAGTGTTCCTCAGAATTCACAATCAAAGACAAAAGATAAAATTATGTTCTACTTTCATTTGAACACAGCGGGTCAAAACTCCTTACTCAGGCAAAAGTCTCATGATTTCAATGGGAGTTTTGTGGGAATATGTGCTGCGGGATTTGGTTCAGAGTGATTTGTGACTAGTGATATACTGTTAGACTGAAGGATTATAAAATGATGGATTGCTTTGCCTATTTTAAGGAATAGGAATTGCCATACTGGATCTGATCAACAGTTCATGTAGTCTGGTCTTTTGTCTCTGACAGTGGCCAATATTGGATGCTTCAGAACAAGCTAAAAAGTAACCAAAACACATGTAGAAAATTACACTATGTTGTAACAGGAGGGTTGCAGGGGAGACATTTCTTCTAGCCCCAAACTGGTGCGAAGATTGTACACTGATGTATGACAGATTTACTAATTCTTCTCAGAGATGACATAACTGCAGATGCTATTCTTATTAACAAAAGTGTTAAACAAGCATTTTTTCCCATTTAAATTAATTGCATATAATTTTGTTCTGTAAAATGACAAGTAGCTAATCTGGAAACCTCCCCAAACCAGTATTTTATGAAGCAATCCCAGCAAACATAACTTTAAACAGACATTGACTAGGCTCTTTAAAAGGAGCCTGATTTAGAATTCCTACCACTTTGCTCTAGATACTTACTTCCACTGTAAACAACATTCCTCCTGGTACTGCAGCAAGCTCTCAATAAGAGCAGAGAGGATGGAAAAAACATCCCGTGTTCATTATCAGTGTGAAACTGCGGTGTTGTGCAATGCTGTCTTATTAAGAACACTGCCTTCATGGCCTTATCTTTCTCTTCAGTATCTGGAGAATTCTTACCCAACCCCGAGAGATAACTTCAGTGCACATCAGCAAAAATACTGGTAGCTTGGACAAAATGCCATGGGCTTGGCCTCAGCTGCACCAGCTCCCTCCTTCCCTTCCTCTCCCCAGCACACACACGATGAATCTATTCTGCATTTTCTTTTTTGCTGTTTGTGTTGAAAAGATACTTGGAGTAGTAACTAAGGATTTTTCCCTGTTTAGTTCGGATAGACAGCACACAGCCTAGATAATTAAACTAGAAAGCACGCTCACACAAAAGGATGCTCTCAATTACAGACCAAATCCCAAATGTTTTATTTGTGAAATAAAGATTACTCACATGAGTGAAGGGAGCAGGATTTGGCCCTAGGTATTCCTGCTATGAATGATGTATATCTAGGAACAATGGCAAAAATAAAGCCCTACAACATTTGGATTCGCTTCTGTTTGCCTGAGTAACTTTCCTTATTTTTATTATGGCACATAGACCACACTGATAAATATTAGTGTCATCTACTGGTCTTTTCCTATGAACTACTGAGAACCTCTTATCAATGCAGTGTGCATTTAACTTCCAGTGAAGTTAAATGGAAGTTGAAAGCACTCAGTACCTCACAGAATTGAGCTCTATAAGCCTAGTCCAAATCCATAGTCCATTGAAGTCAGTCTTTCTTTTGACTTAATTGGGATCAGGCTCAATATGCCCCCAAAAGGGTTTAAATTGTCCATTGTTTGACTTATAGTTTGCTAAATAAAGCAAAAATGTATAAAGTTTCTTCCCACTGGCTCCACATCAACCTTTGGGTATTTTAGATTTCAATTTGCACCTGGGTCTGACCTACTTGGGAAATATGGTTCACTACAGTGCTGGAATTCCTCCAAGGCTAATTTTAAGACCCTCTGTAATAGAAGGAGCAGAAACCTAAACATGCTCACAAAAACACAGTGCAATTAAATATACTGCTCCCTGAAGAGCAAAAGCACCCATAAATTTTCCATCCAGAAAAGTCTCTCAGTGAAAAAGCTTACAACTTAGCCTGCAAAATAAACGTGACATAAAACAAGTCATTGCAACTAAAACCTATCATCTTTGCAAAGAGAAAGTTAACATATTTGCAAACACTTCACCTTGTACAGAAAAAAAGACATTCCAGGCCAAGTGGTGATTGAATTTCATTTCACTGAAACAATAACTACAGCCAAAGAACTGTCAAAACATAACCTAACTTACATTGCTAAGAACTAGTTATTCACATTTTACTCTGTCAGCTAACTCCTAACGCACCAGTTTTCACTCATCTTCGCTGTTAACACTGTGATGTTAACAGAACATTCTGTTACTGAGGTGCTGGTTAAAATTATCTGGGTCACATCACATTTAACCCTTTAATATATATTTTTAAATTACCACCAAAATGGCAACCTATCAAAAGCTCTTCAAGCCATCTAGGAATCATGAGAACTCTTTCAACTTCTACACCCCAATTTTACTACCCAGCGTGCACTGGATAAAATATCAACCTGTCTGTGGTTCTCTCTGGAGCTGATTAATGTCAGGAAGGGCCACCAAAGTGATGAGAAATATTTTTTTTTCCCCCCCTCAGAAGATGAGCTTGTTGCTCCCAACCCCTTCTAGCCTTGGAGCAAGGGATTGAGCTAGAGACCTGAACTCACATCCTGGGTTTGTGGCAAACCTTTAGACCTCAAACCTGATCTTGTGAACTATGTTTTATAAAACTTTGGCATACTCCAAAATGTAAAATACTGTTGCTAGGGTCAGCTTCATCCAGCCATATGTGCTATTCTGACACCATCTAAGTCATGAACTGGAGTTTAAAGTCTAAAGACACATGCATACTGGTTTATCACATGTGAGAAGTACACACTGGAAGCACTTACCTACAATGTTCACAGTACTGTCAACTTCACTTTTTATAGTGGAGGGTAGGAAGCAGTCAGAAGAGACCTCAGTTATTCCATTAGTCACTGCGAAAGATGACTCAACGGGTTCTTGCTAGAATGAAAACAGTGGAGTTGTGTCAGATTTATTTTTGGTTTATTTTAGGAATCTTGACTTTATTTTCTATTCATCTCTTTGTGCCAAGATCACAACATATCAAATCAGTTTCTGCCTGTCACATACCCACTGCCCCCCAGGTAGAAGCAGGATGAAGATCAATACTTAAGTTCTCCAAAAGGAGGCCAGAGATAACTACATTTCCATGCCTTCTCCATTTAAACTGAAGTTAAAAGTCACTCTTCACATTGACAGCGAGCCTCCAAAGAACAATCAATTAATATACTATTTGTTATAAAAGATTAACATTAGGGGTAATGAAGTTGACACACTGCCTTAAAACAGCGTTTTATTAAATATTTATCCTCACTGCTTTCCAAACATACTGCAGCACTGAATTCTTTCTGAAATAACGCCTGAAGTGTCTGTTCAGTAATTACTAAATTCTATCCTTAATTTTTCTTGATCACAAGAGTCCAAAACAAAACAAAGCATTTATACTAAATCAAACCTTCTAGATCTTGTCACAGCTGTTGCCATAGGGCAATTCTGTTGGGAAAACAACCACCCCTGTTCTATACACAATATACCTCTATGCATTAGCTGTATGTCAGCTGGGGAATCTATACAACTCTCCTTTGAATATACTGTAGAAGTTATTACAAAAACTTGGGAGTTCTTTAACAGGCCATCATTTTTTTAAAACAAGGGATTAACTGCAAGATCAGCCCTCCTCCCTGCTGGATACCTGACAAGGCCTACAAATCATACAGGATATAATCTGATTTTGGACTGACAATGCCAGGATTAATAGGAAGGGCCTGATTCAATTTTGCCCTGAAACTTGTGTGATCATTTACATCTGAGCAAACTGAGTGCAAAGTAGGTGTAAAAATATACCATTCCAATTTGGTAGCATTTTATACTCACTTTGCATTGGGCTTCAAGTTTTCAGTTCCCAGCCATTCACTCTGGAAATCCAATAAATGTTATGATCATGGTGGCAGAGAGACTGTAGGGACAGTGTGATGTCCCTTTTCTCGTGAGCTTGCTCTAACTGGATAGTTTTTGGCAGGCATAGCTGCAGTGCTACCAACCAAGTAGTTACCATTTTTGGTCCTGATTCTTGTTTACACCTCTCTTTACAACGGGGCCTTAAAGTGAGTGAAAATCTAATTTAGTCCCATCTGAAGGACCCTTTACATTGCCAGAGCTGTGTAAAATGCCCTTAGCGTAAATGAGAAACAGGCCCTTTATATGTGATGTCAGTTGTGTCAGGCCCATAAATCAAAGCATCAGTGTCTTCAGTCCACAACTGGAAAGGATGAATTCTGATAACTTTCACTGGTCCATCATAAAGGATCCATGGACAGCAAAGAAAGACTACAAAAAATTCTAGGTTACTTGGGCCATGACTCTCTTCTGACATGCACTGGTTTAATACCAGAACAATTCCACTGAATTCAGTGAAGTTACTCCTGATTTACAAGAGTGTAAGAGAATCAGGCCTTTGGTCTATGAGCACGCACACACACACAAACTTAGGAACTCTGGAGAAGATGAAGCATACGGGGCTGTTAGCTGGGGATCAGTGGATTCTGTGGATGTGTCATTATGACACAAATATTTTTACTTATATCCTGTATATAACATGTACTACTTGTACTCAGACCATCTCAAAGCTTGGCTACCTTGTTGTAAGCTGTTATAAATCTCTCTAAATGGATAACTTACTATGTGTGCATGTGAGAACACGCACTGGTGGGTTATAATCTATTGGTCTTGGGAATGTTTCCAGTGGGCTGTTTCTCTGCTACAGTTCCCATACGCTATACCTGACAAGCTATGAAACAAGTTATAAAACCACCATTTATTCTTACTACAGCAGGGCTGCAGCTGCTCCTACAGAAATCAATGGCAAAATTCTCATTGATTTCACTGAGGACAGGATAGGGCCTACTGTCTAAAAACCGAGTCAGATGGTCACAGGCAGGATAAATTTACATCCAGAGCTAAAGATCAAAATGGTCCCAAATTATCTGGGGACATGCACCAATTTTTTGTGATTTTTTTAAAAATCAGAATTGATTGTGGAAATCAAAGTGAAAAACAAATTTTCTCTTGTTAGCAGTGAATGCTGAATAAAGTACCATAAGCTGAAAAATGCTAAACAGGAAAAGTCTAAAAGATTGAGACAAATTCATCCCTACTGTCAATCAGGAAGTAAATGGTGCTATGATGGGGGTTAATTTGGCCCATTGTTTGTTCAAATATATTAAAGAGCTTTTTAAAATGGATGCGACAGATATGGCAATTTCCTGAAATATCCTTGAAAACCCTTATTGAATTAATTATCTTTGGAGTTCACTGTATTAAAGGAAAAGGTTATGTATTATTGTGGGCCTGGATGATCAATCTACTATATTGAACAATATGGCAGACAAGAATGATCTTTCGGGACAATACATGTGAAGTTGAATGCCTGGGAAATAGCTAGAGGGAGATAAATGCAAATTCCTTCCCCCTGCTTATACAAAAACCCAGCCTTCTGAAGCTATGCACTCAGGAAGGGATCATGGTCTACTGTTTTCAGAATCTGACTATCAAAGGCCACGCTATATATAAAAAAAACAGGCTAATTTTCCCAGTGTCCGTGTGCTTGTTCTGAGCTAAAGCAGTTATGAACTTGTAACCACAGAAAAAAATCCTTGGTGGGATCTGAAGGACTGACTCCTACCAAAGCTCTGCTGAAGAGAAAGGGGTGATTTCTGGTAAACTTATTAGCAAGTGTACAGGCTCTTTTATTGTTTTAATATGTTTTTTTCTGTAATGCTTCCACCTTAAGAATAAAGAAGCTTGCTTAGAAAGGACTGCATGGTAACTTAAAACTGTGGGCAATTACCTGGTCATAGCCTCTGGAGACAGAGTAAAACAGACACTGGCCTGTTTAGGCAGTCTGGCTTTCTTGGGATATCACAGTGTAGGCAGGGAACTGTGCAGCCTAGAAAACCCTCAGACAGGAGGGAGAGACATACAGGTCTCCACCCAGGATAGGGGATAGCTGGCAGCCGGAAGCCTAGAATGGGTGCCCTTGGTGGACCATGGAGGGGAAATACAGGTGCAGTTGCCCTGAACTGTGACAATTCTGCTCCCTCTCTCTGGGTCTCAAATTCTGCCTCCACTCAGCAAAAACTGATCCAAGCCAAAATCTTCAGAACAAACTGTGCAAGTGGTTACTATAAAAGTGGTACTTTTCTACAATAGCAGACGCTTTTCTGCCTATCACGTGTTTGTAAAAGTCAGGCAGTAGTTTTCCAAAGGGACCCTCACATTTCAGCCACAAAACAAACATTTGCATGTTTGTACTATGCCTAGCATAAAGGCAATACTGGCATAAAGGCAATATTGGTCCCCCCCAATACTGACGGGACACCAGTGTACTATCAATATTAATACTAATAATCGGCAATAGAGAACACTGAAGTTACAGCCAGATTCTTGGCCCTAAGTTCACTTTGCACTGCACCAGCACCTCATTGGTACAAAAAGGATCTTAAAGCCATTTCAAGGAAGCAGCTAGAGATTTTCAGCAGGGGTTTGTCAGGAGCAGGGAGCACACTGTGTCCCAGCTGGTATTTAGTCAGTGGAGCAATCCCTATGGGAATGCGGCAGACAGTGTAACTTGAAGCAGACTGAATTAGGTTGCTCTAAGTTACACGAGGGGCTGTTTCAGCCTTTGGCACTGTAGAACTATGGAGACAGAAAGGTGTCAGAGCTGGTGATCTAGGGCTGGATGCTCAAAAGGAATTAGGCATCTATGTCCCAGTTTTGGCTCCACTGTGATGCCTAACTCCTGACTAACCCCTGTAGATACCTAAACACACTCAAAGCCTACATTTTCAGGGTAAAAACTCCCTCAGCAACAATGTCTCTGCCTTTGGGCATTCACACTGTTGGCTCACCCTAGCTGTCCGGATGCCTACCTCCCACCTGAGCCCCAGAGCGACTGTCAAACCAGGGGATACAGAGGCGTTGGGATGCTTAAATTGCACGTGGGAGCTGATTGGGACGCATACTTAGAGGCTGCCTACCAGACCAGGTCCCAGCCAAAATCCACTTGGAGGAGGAGCCCTGTGGTTAGAGCAGTTACCTGGGATGCAGAAGACCCAGCTTCAATTTCCCCCTTGTGCAGGGGGGAAGAGGGAGGATTTGAACCGGGGTCTCCTACCTCTCATGAGAGTGCTCTAGTCACTGCACTATGGGATATTCCGATGCGGGGGGGCTCACTCAGGCTCTCCTGCTGAAGCTGTTAGAATGTGGATAAATAATGAAACAGTGATTGGAGCAGGAGGCCCAATCTCATTGCCCAGTGGCTATTTAAGTATTTATTCACAGTCATTGGACCAGAGAGAGAGAGAGAATGGCTCTACAGTCCAGCGGTTAGGGCACTCACCTGGGACATGGGAGACCCTGGTCCAATCCCCCTACTCCAATTTCTCTTTCATTGTTTTCCACAGTTGGACAGATTCAGCAGGAGAGACCGAGGGAACCCCCCCATCAGAATATTCTTCTGAGAGGTAGGAGACCCCTGTTCAATTCCTCTCTCCCCCTCTGCCTGAGGGAGAAAATGACCCTGGGTTTTCCACATTCCAGGTGAGCACTTTACCACAGGGCCAAAAGTTATAAGGTGAGCATCAGCAACAGAGATCAGCACCTCCTTGCATCCCTGTGCACCTATCTCTGAAAGAGGGGCCGTGCCTAGTATTCAGTTCTCTGGCCAGCCTCTCCCATTGGCTAGCTTAGGTGTCTCCCTGCCTCACATACTGGCTTTTGAGAATACCATTCTAAGATGCCTATCTCTTCCTACTCATTGTATAGGGAGCCTAGGTGTCTAACTCAGGCTTTTCACATTGCAGCATTGTCCTTGTGATTTTCCGAGCATCTAAAAGTTATGCAGTGTGCCACAACACCTAACTCCTTTTGAGCACTCAGCTTCCAGTCCTTAGTCTTCTCCACCTGTATAGTACAGACCACGGGATTATTTCAGACACTTTAACAGGCATCAGGTCATGGAAAAGTTTCCCAGTAATCTTCATGAGAATGAAACACTGTTTTAAAGGTGAAGTGCAAAGCTTTCATTGAAAGAAAAAAAAAAAGAATCCAAATCAACAAAACACCTTTGTAGACTTGAAAATTGTAAGTGTGTCTCAATTTTCAAACAACATTTTTGTAAATTAGTTCATCCTTTACCTATCTGGCAGGCTCTGAGTTAAGGATCACTATTACTCCTGCAATAATCGATAGCATTCTAATAGTTGTTGAGTACAGAGACTGCAATCATTTTAAAACAAACGATCTAGAACTGGCATATGCACAGTTGTTGAAATAAACCAGAATACTCTGGGATAGCATCCTGGTTCCAGCTCATAGCTGCTGGTGAGTTCTAAGCTCATTGGTGTATGGGAGAGTGGGCTGGAAGCACAGACAAACGGCTTACACGTTCCAGTGTTACAGAATACAGTATCCGGAAGATGCTGCTTCCAACACTGGGGGCCTACTTCTAAGAACACTTATTACCAGGCATAATGCCATGAGTAATAATCCCACTGACTTCACTTGAACTACTCTGGTAATGAGTGCTCAGAGGACTGGACCCATGTGAGTAGGAGAGGGGCAGTGTTTCTCATTAATAGACCCAGTGCTACCGCTTTTATTTATTTAACGTTTTGACTGTAAAGGAAGTATGTGGGGGAGGGGTTACGATAGTGTATAACTGCAGCCAATTAGCAAGCAGTTGGCCTTGAAGGACACCAGCTGCTGCTCCAATCAGACAGAGAAAGATATGAGTAGAGAATTGTTTCTTTGCTGGCAATTTACATCCCTCTGGCTGCTAATTATGATTGGTACTTACATTAAAATGGATACTGGTGGCTATGTAATCTGGATACCAGGGTTAAATAGTGTTATCTTAAAACAATCTTAAAATCAATAAAAATACAATAAAGTAATATCTTGAAATATTAAGTATACTTATGTATTAAATGAGACAAATGCCAGCACAGGTTTTGTTTGCCGCCCCCCTCCATCGAAAACCATTGTCCAACTGTAATTTGATTCTGTGATGCACGAGGAGAATTTTTCCCTGAATTTAATTTTAAGAAGGGTGCATTTCAAAAAGGGTCTTAGAGTTCACCATCCATAAAATCCTTTCCATGCCCTTAAGGAGGGCCATGGCATGCAGAGCCTGCCAAGTGGAATAGCTCACACATATAGAAGAACTACAGTTTCTTCTCCTCAAAAATTTCAATTTAATTAGGGGAAATATAAGGCCAGACCCTGCCATACGTACTCAGGCAGAATTCCCACTGACTTCATAACAGCTGGGGCCAAATTCTCCTCTGGTGTAAGCAAACAAAATTCCCACTGACCCCAAGGATAGCTGAATCTGCGAATGTCAGGCTTGAATTTGGTCTCTCTTTAATAGGGAGTGGCAGGCAAGTCAGGGGTTGCTCATTACTGCACACTGCTACAACTCATACACTACAAAGGAGCTGCTACTGTGGCCACTGATTTCAATGAGAGCTTTGAGAAAAGGTTGCAGGATTTGTCCCGTGTTCTGCTAATGCTTTGAGATGGTAAACTTTGTTTTCAGTTGTTTTTTCTGAACAAGATTTCTGATTTATTTCTGGCTACAGCCCAGTACTGCTAACATTTACTCTGGAACATGCGTCAGAGTCTCTCTAATGACTTCAGTGGAACTACTCCAGCTAGGAAGCACAACACTAGTGAGGATTAGCAAGTTCAGGCCCATGTACGTTTTGACAGGAGCTCTGTGGTCAGTTCCGGGATGTGCAAAGGAGTCATGAACACAGACTGCAACCCTATTAGAGCTACTGTTCTTACCTAAATACAAACTAATTTCCATCACAACAGCATCACAAATTAATTACACAGGGTATTGTTGTTGCCTATGACCATTCCCTATATAGTTATTTTATTTCTATCAACACAAATGTACATTTGCTAAATATATCCACAAGCTGCCTGTTTTCCAATATCCAGCTGCAACACAAAAGCTAGTGCTACTCTGATCACATCAGCCACAGTTGCAACAAGCTTCATGTTAAAGAAATGCAATGTGTGCCATTCTAAAGACATAAGGCGAGAAACCACAGGCAAAGAAAGATGGCGGAATGGATTACAAGTGGCTCGGATATTATTTTAGCCCTGGTCTACACTGGCCGGGGGGGGGGGGGGGGGGGGACACCTAGGATACGCAACTTCAGTTATGCAAATAGCGTAGCTGAAGTCAGCGTATCTTAGGTCAACTTACCAGGCTGTGAGGATGGCAGCAAGTTGACCGCTGCCACTCCCCCGTCGACTCCGCTTCTGCCTCTCGTGAGCTGGAGTTCCAGCGTTGATGGGAGCGCATTTGGGGATAGATTTATTGCGTCTAGATGAGACTCGATAAATTGATCCCCAAAAGATCAGTCACTACCCGCCGATCCGGCGGGTAGTGAAGACCTGCCCTAAGAGTAGGTATAAGAAAAGTTATAAAAGAATTATTGACACAAACTAGAGTGTCACTCACTGTGAAACAGCCAACTCTTACCTTTATTTGTTTGGATTTGTCATCCTTCTCAGTCTTTGGTTTCTTTCCTGGAGCAATGGAAGGAGGAAGGTTTGTTACAACCAGTTGTGAGATGAACAACCAATCAACACCCAGCTACCCCCTGGCGGAAAAAAAAATACTAACTAGGAAATATCGTGAGGTGCCTCAAAACATCAGGACCTGATAGGGATGGGAGGACACATTATGCTTAATTTTGAACACACTTCAGCACTGAAGGGCCAGAAAGTTCAGTTTGAATATTTTGGGTACATGCTCTGCTTTGGAAGGACTGTAAAAAAGGAGCATTGATGGGGCAGAGAGGAAAAAAAAATCCAGTGGAAAAACAGAACAAATGGAACACAGAGAGGACAGATTGAAAAACAGGGACTGAAGAAAGGAGGAGCAGAGGGGAGAAAGCACACTCCTAATTAAAAATAAATACAGTCTATGCAAAAAGAAAAGGAGTACTAGTGGCACCTTAGAGACTAACAAATTTATTTGAGCATAAGCTTTCGTGAGCTACAGCTCACTTACGGTAAAGTGAGCTGTAGCTCACGAAAGCTTATGCTCAAATAAATTTGTTAGTCTCTAAGGTGCCACTAGTACTCCTTTTCTTTTTGCGAATACAGACTAACACGGCTGCTACTCTGAAAACAGTCTATGCAGTACACCATACATAGATCACCCACTCATTCAGCCTAGCTTGGAGGTGGAAGGCATTAAATGGCCCAGGGGTGCTGGAACAATTTGTATAGTGGGGCTGCTGACAGCCATTGAACCAAATTGTAAACCTTGTATGTGATGGAAACCACTTCAAGCCAGGGGATGCAGCAGCAGCACCCCCAGCATCCCTAGTCCCAGCACCCGTGAATGGCTTTTCTTTTCTTAATATGCAGTACAAGGTTCCCTTTAGTTAAAAAAACGTGTTTATTTGAATGCAATCGCACTTGGAAAAAAAGCACATTTCAATTAGAATGAGAATGGATTGTGATATCACACTTGTTTTGAGAATCCAAATAGTTTACTATATTCACAAAACCTGGAACTCCATGAGATTCACCAATCTCTTGTATTGGGACACTGAGCATCACTGTGAATTAAAAATCCTTGCAGCCAATTTATTTTGCCCCTACTTGTGCCTCAGTTTATTTAAGAGACAGAGCAGGAAGCTGGCAACACATTATGCAATTACAGAGAAGGCCCTGTGTATTCCAGAATCAGCCCTTATTGCAGCCCTGCACTCCAGAAACTCAGCTGTCATTTTGAAGACAAGTTATGTTTCTAGCCTTTATGGCTATGAAGAGAACCTTACAAATTTGAATGGAGTGTAACTCACTGCAGCAAGGTATGCCAGAGTCCATAAAATACATCAAAGGCAGGTGACACCCAGGAACTTTAAAACCAATTATCTGCTATGCCCAATCTGCCATACATAGCTCAGTCTAGTCCTTCCCCTGTAAGTGCCAGGTTCCCTGTCTTTCTCCTCCAGTCACACTCACCTTACCAAGTACAGCATCACCTCAGCCACTCCTTGCCTTTCAACCACCACTGGGAGTGTTTGGCTGCAGGTAGCATGAGAAATGGAAAAAGGGGGAGGGCTTGTGCTTGATAGTAGTTGAAGGAGTGTTTGGTGTGGGAATCTCTGATTGGGTGGAAAAGAAGAGAGGGGGAAGAGTGGCCAATAGGAGCTGTACGTGCCTAGTGGCATATAGGAGTAGAGGACTCAGGCATGGAACCTGCTATCTGGGGCAGGAACGGGGCTGAACGTGTAGGATGTGAAGCAGACTGCAGAGGAGCATTAGGTCTAGCAGTTGTAGTTTCTGTTTTCTTTGAGATTCCTAACCACTATCTATTTATGAAGAAAACATAACTTAAAAAAACAACACAGAAAGAGGTATGTCCACACAGACCCTAGCTAATTTACACTCTTGATGTACCCTATTTCTGCCACCAAATCCAACCAAGAGTGGGTTTTTTTCCCCAACCTAATTATCCAGCAGGCAGCAAGATGTCTGCCTCCTAATTCTGAATGAGTTCTGTTAACTATAATCATCCCCACTATTTCCCTGATCTCCTTCCATGAAAGGAGGATACCCTGATCAGACAGAAATCTCCCAGGAGGCCTAAAGAGAGAGCAGAGATGCCGCTATGCGATCTTCTCCCCTATGGACACATTATGGCGATTGGGCTATGGGAGCCTTTAGAAGGTGGAACCATGGGTGAGAAAGGAAGGTGCCATTCTCCATGGCTTTCCCACCTCCTATAAGGTGGTAGATACCTGTGCCTAAGTTAATGCTTCTTGACTAATCCACATCTGCGCCTCTTTCAGAAAGAGTTTTTTGTACAGGTGGGGGGAGGGGAGGGAGGGAAGGATCTGCTACAAAGCACAGATCTCCAATGTATGCATGTATACCTGTTCCAGTGCTAAGTGCCACCCAATAGGACACTAAGGCTATGTCTTCACTACCCACCGGATCGGCGGGTAGTGATCGATCTGTCGGGAATCGATTTATCTCGTCTCGTCTAGACTCGATAAATTGATCCCTGAATCAACGCCTGTACTCCACCTCAGCAGGAGGATTAAGCGGAGTCGACGGGGGAGCCGCCACAGTCGACTCGCTGCCGTGAGGACGGCCAGGTAAGTCGAACTAAGATACTTCGACTTCAGCTACATGAACAGCATAGCTGAAGTTGCGTATCTTAGTTCGAAAACCGCTCCCCGCCCCCCAGTGTAGCCTAGGCCTTAGTCAGACACTTGATAGGATGGGGAAAATGTCAATTTGTTTCTCTTGGGGAGTAGAAATGAAATGATTGTAACATTGTAGAAGTAGACAGGTTTTTCCCTTTAAAATGTAGCAAAAATCAGAACTTCCATGTCCCACCTTGACCATAACATGTTTCCTTGTTGCTCAAAATATGAAACAGACTAGATATCTGGGGTCAGAGCCGCAGCTGCTAATTGATATGGCCCCATTGTCTTCAATGAAGCTAAACCAATTTATACCAGACACTTGATCTTCAGACAGCACATCCTGTGTATCCTCTCTCTTTCAAAAAAAAGTATATTATCCCTTTAAATGAATGCAGTCTGTCTATTGTTCATGGAAAGTTCCTAGATTCAGAGGATATTTTGGATAAATACATGTGACTTCACAGAAGCCAAGGTACAATGGCCATATTTTGCAGGTCTCAGATTCTGGAGTAGAAGTCTCCATCATCAAATTAATATCCAGCTAAGTACCTAACACTGATTTCATGTTCATGGGTCCCTTTGTCTACCTTTTTTGGAAGGCCTTTCGGATAAGGGTAGCATCCTGTAAACCCTGAAGGCATTGTTTCCTTTCTTTATACTTTTGTCTTTGACTTCTTCTATATCAGGCAAGGAGTTCATAGCACATCGGAAGTTTGCCTTCCATGTCTTTGGATCAGGTTTATCTACTCCTGGTTGAAATTTTCCTAACAAGCAAGAAAATAAAGAAAATTAGGTACATATTAAACATGTTTTCAAAGCCCAGGGAGAGCTAGTAGCACCATGAATTAGTGTCAGTGCACTCCTTTTGATTCTGGAGACAAGTTCAAACCACAGTTTAGGTTGCAAGACAAGGCTCATTTGGTGATCTCATTTTCATGCATATCTCTAGACTTTATGATTGGCAGCTTCTTCTCAAGAAAGGCCAGAATAGTATGGGTGTTGCAGATCAGATCAATGCTACAGTAGTGCGAGTAAGCTTTTACAGCACTTACCTTTATTATGCCTGGTTCAAACCTGTATTAAAATTTAAGAGCATAAGGGCTGCTGAGCCGTCTCTACTCCCACTGATTTTGAACCAATTTTGTTTCCATTTCGGTCAATGAAGTTTCACTGTTGTCTTCAATGGAAGCAAGTTATGGCCCCTCGATAAAGTTAGGAGAGTACCAAGAATGTTGCAAGAGGTACTCAGCATCTCACAGATTCAGGTCCTTAAATTCATTCACCGTATTTGCAAAAGCAAACAAAATTAAAGGAAAAATCTCCAGGAGACACACAAAGGCAAACAAAATCTGGTCCGCAGAAATGAGAGTTCCAGTACCTGTGTGAATTGCCCAGTTTCTAAATAAAGGAGCATCTTTTTCAACATCCCACCCATGTCGTGCAGCGTGCATCCAGGGAATCTGAAAAATCTTCTTCTCCTGGAAAGAAAAACAAATAGGATATGTCAACACTGATTGTCTCACAGATTTTCTGAGGACTTTAATCCACTCATTTAAAAACACATCTACAGTTCCAGCATCTGCAAGTGTTTCATTTGCTCCCTTACGGTCCAATCCTGCTATTGCTAAAGTCAATAGCAAAACATCCACTGGCCTCAGAGGGAGCAGGATAGAGCCCTAAATCTGTGAAACCTTCAGATGCCACTTTATGGACTAAAAATTGGGCAGGTTTCCAAGATGACACACATATAACACATGCTGCACCACACATTTATAAATATTCAAATCAAGGCACTTTTGGCAGTGCAGAATTTTTTCTTTTTATGATTAGAAATTGGTATGAAGATAAATATACATAGGAGCAAAGCTAATGATGTTGTTGTTGAGGGTAGGGGGATGAGGGGCTTAACATTTAGCCTATGAGGCACCAGTATAATGGGAGATGACGACATCTAAAATTGGGTGAGGCAAGCAAATCAGACACAATAACACAGTGAAACGTACAAGACTCCATCACAGCAGGAATCAAAGGTAATTAAGGAAGCAGGATGCAAAAGGGGAGGAACTAAGGATCATTTTAGTATCTCAATATAGAACAGAAGAATGTATTCTTTGTTTACTGCTCTGAAGGTTACATCTAAGAACATTGTGACCAGTGCATTATATGCACTTCTATGAAATAATCTAAAAAATAAACTGTAGCTCTTGTGTGTGCTCTTCTCTTCTTCTTTCAACACCACTTTTTTCCCTTCTCTATCTGGCTCTCCTCCTAGTCTACGTCCCATATGTATTCTCTCTCAGACTAATATTTCTATAAAAGTAAAGTTTTACTTTTTTTCCTTTTCTCATCTCTCACTAATTTTTTCTGATTCTGCCTTTTACTTCAGCTTCTGATTCCATTCAAACTTTTCTCTCTCATTTGTTAGGATCATATAGTTATGTTCATTTTTATTCTTCTATTCTCATTTTTTTCTGTCTTCCCTTTAATTTGGTAAAATACGTTTGACATGTGATGTCCATTTCTCTCTCTCATCATTCTTCCCACTCATTCTCCATACGTAGGCAATGTCCTTTCATTTATTCCCTTTGCCTTCTTATTTTCTCCCCTGCAAAACAGTGATCAGTCTGAAAAGAAGCTCTCCTCCTTCCCCAGCTATAACTGATCATATCTCGTGTGAAAGCTCTTTGCCCACCCCCGCTGTGCTTGGGTCCAAAGCATCACCACATCCAAACACAGCAAGGACAGGCCCAAAGCCTTAATGCATGTCAGTAATATCAGTGCTCCCAACCAGCACCATCCTGGTAGGAAGCACAAACAGCACTGCAACATAAGACACAGCAGTAATGGTTCAAGTTAATGGTTTAGCAATCCCTAGCTCCAGCTCAGTGCTGCCCTGAACCTTTTCTCCAAGCATATTCCCTGGGATAATACACAATGTGTGTATCATGAACTAAGAGGAGTATCAAAAAGGGAGAGATGGTCATGCAGCAAGGGGGAATATACTCAAGTGAATCAACAAAGCAATACTGAAACCAAAAGAACAGATGGAGAACAAAACAAGGCAAAAACACTATAAAAGTTTGGGGCCAGATGTGTTTTCTAAACATCATTTCAAAATTGTTGTGAAAATTTATCAGCCCTAGCACAAAATTCCACTCGCCTACATTTAACTTAACAACAATGAAGATACTAATAATATATTTCTTGCTCGTTAACAAAATACTTGTCCCAGATGAGTGAGTGGATTTTTGCAAGGCTGGTTTAAATATATAATTATCCTCTTCTTTTCTTTACGTAATATTTACTGTGCACCTTGTACATTAATAAAAGATGGGTTTGAGCCTGAGAGATGTTTGAGCATGTTGAAGATGGCAGTAAGTACACTTTATGGAAATGTCTTATACAATCTAACAGGGATGAAACAAATGGTGTACTACAGAAACTTAATATAAAAACCTAGAGAACTTAATTAACTTCTATAGAATTTAAGAGAGCTCATATTCATAGATTCATAGACTTTTAAGGCCAAAAGGGACCATTAGATCATCAAGTCTGCAGGGCTGCTGGAACAATTTGCATAGGGGGGTGCTGAGAGCCATTGAACCAAAACTATAAACTCTGCATATGATAGAAACCACTTCAAGCCTGTGGGTGCTGCCACATCCCCAGCACCCCTAGTTCCAGCACCTACGCTAGTCTGACTTCCTGCATAACACAGGTCCTTACATTTCATGCAGTTACTCCTGCATTGCACCCAATAATTGTGTTTGATTAAAGTATATCTTCTAGAAAGGCATTCAGTCTTGATCTAAAGACATCAAGAGATGATGGTTAATCACAGTCATTGTTGAAAAGGTTTGTCTGATTTCCAATTTGAATTCCTCTGACCGTGTAGAGTGGCAAAACTACCTCCCTATTCCTGCTCACTACTCCCCTGTTTATACATCCATGGATTGCATTAGCCCTTTGTGCCACATCATCTCACAGGGAGGTCATGTTGAGTTGCTTGTCTTCTAGGACTAGAGCCCCTGGTTTTGAATAATTCAAAATGACATGACATGAAATGAAAATCAATGTATAAGAAAAACCAAAATACTCCCCTGCAGCAGTGGCTCCTGTCCTCAGGACTGGGCCCAGCTCCCTGCTCTGGGCATTGTAACCTGGCACGTGGGCTCGCAGCATCACTCAGTTTTGGTGAGTGGCGTTGCGACTTGGCACATGAGGTTGCAGCACGACTCAGGATTGGCCCAGCCACCTCGCTGTCATAATGGAGGCCCAGCTGGCCAAACCTGAGTGGCTCAGCCACCCCATACAGCCGGTTGCAATGCCTGGTGTGGGAAGGTCTGGGCCCAGCTCCACAGGACAGGAGCTTCTGCTGCAGGATGAGTGCAGGATGGGCTCGCTCTGCCACCTCTCATCAGGTCATGACGCAGAGAGTGAGGAGCCAGGCCCAGCCTCATGTCTGTAGGAGCCGTCACTGCAGGGTGAGAGCAGGACAGGCTCGCTCTGCAACCCCCCTCCAAGTCTCACCACCCCCACTCCTCACAGTTAGGACCTGACCCCATCCAAAGCGCCTCCCACTTCCACACCACCACCCCCTCCCAGAGCAGCACCCAATCCTGCAAACACCTCCGACTCTCGGGGCAAGACCCACTCTCCCACTCCCACAGAAGAAATGAAATAAAACAAAATCCTCACCTGTCTACCCCCCTCCCCAAAAAAAAAATATAAAAAGCAAGTAGAATTTCACAGGGCTCTAACTCTGATCCCTGAATCCTTTCCACAGTCACTGCTTTGCAGCACACAGCCCCCAGGATATGGCCCGCATTCCTTGTTCCCAGGTGTCTAACTTTCCATTTGGCTGTATCAATCAATACACATTTTGTTTGAACAGACCCAGCTACCTTACCAAACAATCCAGATTGCTCTGTTTGACTACTCTATCCTCCTCATTATTTTCCATATCATCAATCTTTGCGTCATCAGCAAAGTTTATGAGCAGTGATTTTACATTTACTTCTATTCTATAGAATGGTTCATAAAAGCCCTATAGGGATTGTCATGCTGACTAAGATCACTGGTCCATTTGTCCAGGATCTTGTTGCTAACAGCAGTCAGTACCTAATGCTTCAAACTTCAAAGGAAGGTGCAAGAAAACTTTTAGTTGTCAGTTATGTAACAGTCTGCCTGCAGGGGAAGGTTCTTCCTAACTCCAGTTGGTTTGTGGCCTGAAGCATAAGGATTAATATCATGTAAAATAAAAATCAATCCAATCCAATATAACCATAGATGGTCTCATTAGTCATAGAATTATCTAATCTTTTCTTGAAGCCTACTACACTCCTGACTACAGTGATATCAGTGGCCACAAGTTCCACATGTTAAATATGGGTTGGATACCAGAAATAACCCTTTTTCAATATGAAGCATGTTTCTTTTCAGTTTCATTGAATGCCCTTGTGAACAGGTGGCTGCATCCATCTGTTCTAAAGCAAAATCCAGGACAGGACAGGAAGTGAAGAAATCAATGTTCCATGCACTTTCAAATGGAGAAGTTAGGTAAGTAAAATGTAACTACTTGAGATGCCATTTAGCCAACATAATATTGTTTATGAAAACTGACAATATTCCCCATGAAAGTGAACTATGAAAGTCCCAGTACTGAACTTTTAAGGCTTTACATTTAATACAACTTAAAAGCTGTGTATTGTAATAGCAGGTATACTGTTTATTCTACCCAGATTCTTTTCTTTATCATGAACCATTGCAGAACTATGGTGAACAAAAACAGCACCTAAACCCCACAACTTCTACAATTGGCAAACCATAGCTTTAGTGTATAAACAAAGCTGTGGGTGCAAATGATACCTTATCATTAAGGCTACAAGTCTGTCACAGATTCCGTGATTTTACGAGACCTCTTCAACTTTCTGAAAATTCCAATAATTCAGCCCCAGGCAGCGGGGCTGGGACTCTAGCCCCTCTATCATGGAGCTGGGACTTCTGTGATTTACTGTTTATTGCCTGTGTTCTGTCCATTATTTCTAATAAAAATACCCATGCCAAAATCTTTGCCTTACGAATCATAGATTACATGTGCTGCCTTGTTTATGATCAGGATTTACACTTAAATATAGGAATTATTTTTGGTTTAAATGACTCATTGCTAGAGTGATCAGTTGCAATTAGAAACACTTTGAAGTGGATTCAGGAAGCCATTTCACATTGTAAGAGGCAACTATGAAGGTATGTGAATTTTCGGGGAAAGATCAGATGCCAAATACAAGTATAAGACTGTAAGAACAGCCATATTGGATCAGACCAATGGTCCATCTAGCCCAGTATCCTGCCCCTTCTGACAGTGGCCAGTGCCAGGTGCTTCAGATGGAATGAACACAACAGGGAAATTTCGAGTGTTTAGGGACACCCGAAGCATGGGGTCACATCCCTGATCATCTTGACTAATAGCAATTGATGGACCTATCCTGCACGAACTTAAGTAATTCTTTTTTGAACCCAGTTATTCTTTTGGCCTTCACAACATTCCCTGGCAATGAGTTCCACAGGTTGACTGTGCAATGTGTGAAGAAGTACTTCCTTTTATTTGTTTTAAACCTGCTGCCTATTAATTTCAACAGGTGATCCTTAGTTCTTGTGTTATGTGAAGGAGTAAATAATATTTTCCCAGTCACTTTCTCCATACCATGTATGATTTTATAGACCTCTATAGTCGTCTCTTTTCCAAGCTGAAAAGTCCCGTCTTTTTAATCTCTCCCTATATGGAAGCTGTTCCATACCCCTAATAATTTTTGTTGCCCTTGTTTGTACCTTTTCAAATTCCAATATATCTTTTTTGAGATGTGGTGACCGGAACTGAATGTAGTATTCAAGGTCTGAGCGTACCCTGAATTTATGTAGCAGCATTATGATATTTTGTATTATCGATCCCTTTACTAATGGTTCCTAACATTGTTAGCTTTTTTGACAGCTGCTGCACATTGAGCAGATGTGTTCAGAGAACTATCTGCTATGACTCTAACTACTACTTTCTTGAGCGAGTAGTAACAGCTAATTTAAATCCAACATTGTGTGTGTATAATTGGGATTATTTTTTCTAGTGTGCGTCACTTTGCACTGGTCATATGGCTGATCTTTTAATCTGATATTCTGCTCCTGGTAGCAGCCAATGTCTTCTGCTTTAAAAAAAAAATAAAAATCCAAATTCAAAATATTTTATTAGCACAACACGGCCTGGCCAGTTGGGTAATATGATATAATGAAACAAAAAATACATTATGGATCCTCTGCGCAAACAGCTTACACCCAGAAGCGCAATGGCGGATAACCATTGTAACACCTTGGTCTAGACAGAATAGTTGCAAATATTAAACAACCCAACAGTGTGTCTTACAGTCTACCTTGATGTGTTTATGGGCTCTGAATTCACAGGATTGTCTGAACAAACACACTAAGGAGTCCACTGCTCAATGGAGAGGTCTTCTCAGTGCAGAGCAAACAAGCAAATAAGGTGGGTTTTTTTGTGTATTAAACAAGGGTGTGAAACAAAATATAGAAAATGCTACGATAGCACTCTGTTGAATAGTGGTATGCCTGCATCTGGAGTACCGTGCCCTGTATGGACAGCCTTGCTTTAAGAAAGATTCAGCGGAAAATGAACATTTCCAGAAATGGGCAATGAAGATGATCCAAGGTATGGAAGAAATGATATATGACTGACTACAGACAGCAAAGGAGAAGATTCAGTAGGGACCTGAATGTAGTATTCAAATTACAAAGGGAACTTTCAAAACTGATCAGTCCCTCCTTTTTACTTTTGTGGTCCATAATACAAGAAGTAGCACACTCAAGATTAGGAGGCAGCTAATTTGGGGACAGATAAAAGAAAATATTTGTTTACCCAGCATAAAGTCACAGAATGTGAAATTCAATGCTGCAAGAGGTTATTGAGACAAAATATTGTGGATGAATTTTAAAAAGTACCTGATAATTTTGCGACCGCTAGCATTTACAGTTATGCACGCTAAGATAAACATAATAGAAGCTAAATATCATGCATCAGTTCAAAAGCAGATCACATAAGCAACAAGTTACTACTGGAAACAGGGTACCAAACTAATTGGATCACTGTCTGACCTTGAATGGCAAATCCTACATTTCTATACATCAGAACATGCCTTAATAACATTTCCCATGCTTTAAATGATAAATTAGCACACTATGGCTGAAAATAACTGACTCATGCTTTTATATGTGATAAATTAATATTTTCCATAGTAAGAATACATGTGATTTTATCTGGGTTTTTTTAGGCCTTAGATTTATTTTGAACTTTTTAAAAATTAGCTCAAGAAAACCATTTGTTTGGTGTTCTGGGGCTTGATCCTATATTCTCTGAACATCTTAATCTCCCACTGAGAGTTCTGGGTAAGTACAGAATGCTGATTGGGACTTATATGGGAAAATACACCCATTACTCTTCTAAGTTCTACCATACAGCCTGTAGCAAAGAAATCAGCTAAGTATCCATGCTCCAAGCGGGGATCAGCATATCAACTCAAGGGTTAATGCAGAGTAGACTGTTTCAGTTCAGAAGAGCATGCTGTTCAAGACCCACTGCAGCTGTTTGGCTCTGCACTTTGTTCCCAGCGTAAAACAGTGGAGTTTCCACAGCACCTGCTCCCACAAAAGAAGGCAGAGGAAGAAAAATGGTTTTTAAAAGAGTCACTGATCTGATAAGCAAAAATAGCTCCTCAAATCCTGAACGCAGAGCTAGAAGAACAGGTTCAGCAAGAACAGCTCAACTCTGCCTATCCTCATTGCTTTGCCCCACAGGAAGCCATCAGAATTAGATCTAAGCAACCACGCTTCAGACCCTGTGACAATTGATTTGTTTATCAAATACGTACAAATCTTACCTTATTTAGCCATTTTAACCCTGGTATTGTGTTTGAATTTATTTGGTCTTCCAGCCATGGACGCATCCGCATTCTTTCCACAGGCATTGTTACCTTTAGCAGAAGAAGATGAAGAAAACAAGGGACCGTGTTACAGTTACAGACTGTGTCCTAGGCAGAAAAATAGATTTTTCTTTCTTAGCGATAACGGGCAAATTTGAATTGTTTATTTTAAAAGCATGTGAACACAGGGCTGGTAAACAGCCCCTGACTGACAGTCCTTGAGACTGATGTTCTGCTTGTCCACCCATCAGGTCCAGCACAGACAGCAAAAGTGAAGCTTTCCCAGGCCTCACCTTTGACCTTGTGGCGGTATCACCTCTAAACTGAACGAACAATTCAAACTCTTACCCAGTCAGGCCTCTGTCCCTCTGGGAGGGCTCTTTCTGTGGTATGGATACCTGTCCATCTGGAACTTGCTTGAGCCTCCCAATGTATTTTACAGTGTAGTACAGCATACTCCCGATTATCCAACTAGCATGGGGGATATGGATTTCATTTGGATAACTGGAAGTTCAGATAATCAAGAGGGAAGGCGCCATTCAGCTGCGGGGTGGCCTACCCCAGGAGAGGGGGCTCTTCCCCCACAGTCCTGGCTGGGGATGTCTGGTATACCCTGCTCACTCACTCCTGTGACAGCAGGATTGCGGAGGGCTTCCAGCGCTGCCGCAGGGCCAGTGACACCCGATCCCCGCAGGCACAAGGTGCAGGGGAAGGCTGCGATCTTGACAGGACAGAGGAGAGACATCTGGCCAGGACTCTGTTCTGTCCCACCAGGACCACAGCCTTCCCTGTACTTTGTGCTTTCAGGGATCAGATGTCACCAGCCTTGCAGCCACACAGGTGCCATTAACCAGCAGGGTGGAGTCCTCCACTGCTAGTCTCTGCTCTATTATCCAAACCTCTGCATTATCCAAATCCTTCCCTTGTCCCCCTGCATGAGATACATGCTGCAGAGAGCATGCGTCTCAAGTATCTCATGACGGAGGACAAGGAAGAGATTTGAATAATAGGGTTTTGGATAAATGGGAGTATACTGTAATTCACTGGGCAACCATCTGGTAGCAATTGTCACTCTACCTGAGGGCAAGCTGGGTCTCTCTGTCCCATTACCAGCCCCTTGAACCATCTAGTCCCTGATTTCTTTAGCAACTATTTTACAGTTTAAAATACATAGGAATCAGTGCTCTTCAAGCCTTTTGCCTGTATCTCAGTGTAGCTAGTTTAGATCCAGTCTTGCTTCTCTCACACACCACACAAACTTGATGTTGTTTCATTGTTTGTACCTGTAAATTATTCACACCGGAGTACAAAGTCTTGAACCTGCTAAAGAAAACTTTAACTTATCCCAGACATTTCTAAGGTGCCAATGACCATGAGATCTAGATACTAGATATAGATTTAAGAGTCACATTAAAACTGTTGAGGAGCCTGCAATCAATCACTTCCATGTTCAAAGACTTTTACTTTGGGTTTTTCACCCCAAATTCCTCTTGTTTCTTTGTTTGTTCTTTATGTCAAAAGGGAAAGAACTTTGCATTACTTCCAGCTTCCCCACTCTGTACTTCACCACACTTTTAAAGGGGCCAGAGCCATATATTTGAAAGTGGATAGCAATGAGATTAGTGTAAATGGGTTTGTTCTTTTTCCTATGGGATTACAAATATCAGGCTGACTCACAATTAAGGTTTCCTCTCACTGCCCAAAGGAGATATATTTACTGAAGCCACAGGGGAATTATGTTTAAAATCTGAGGGCAAAATATGGCTCTTTAAAATATTTAGCAAACAGAAAGGCAAAATTTTAACAAGCATGATCACCATAAGCTCTTAGCAAACATACTGCCTCGTGCTATTATCTTGGAAAGGCTGTGTAGAGCAAGCCACAAAATGTTTCAACTTCAGCCTTCTTTACAGTCACTAACTAAAATGACTAAGAACTTCAAAATAACATAGAAAATTATTAACGGCTTAGCCCCATCACTTTCAGATATGAAAAAAACAACCAAATCTCCAGAAACTGACCATAGCTGAATCCATGTACAAAGTTTCAGTCTCTGTGTCAGAGGCCTGCCAACAAAGCTGTCACGTGAGTCACAGCAAAGCAGGCTTGCTTGCTTACATGGTAAGGTGCTTTGAGAAATGTCTGCAGAACAGGAACCATATCTATGAGTTCATGTAGAATTCAGACCCAGGAAACAAAGCTGTCACGTGAGTCACAGCAAAGCAGGCTTGCTTGCTCACATGGTAAGGTGCTTTGAGAAATGTCTGCAGAACAGGAACCGTATCTATGAGTTCATGTAGAACTCAGATCCACGAAACAGTATGTACGTATCTTAAGCTGTGCTCAGGGCTGATTCACTGAATCCTCTGTGACAGAAATGACAGAACTGTTTGGACTGAACCCTAAATGCAGTATCTAGCTTTCCCGCAAGTCAACTGCATGTTTTGTTTATACATCAGGGACAAGATGCAGCCCAGGAGAGCCTTAAAAGTCGCCCCCTTACAGACACCATCTCCTCAAAACTGCAGCAGAACAAAAGTTGAGCAACTGAAAATTTCTGTTGCTGGTGAACTCAACCAACCGCATTTTCTATTAATCTGTCAAGGAACATACACGCACAAGCAAATATTGTGGTTGGGTGCATTTCTTCATGTAAACTATGTAAATATATCCTGGCAAGGTGCAATGCAGCCCTCACTGTTCCAAGTGTAGGCACTGAAGCTCAGCAAGAGGACATATTGCATTTATTTGTGCAGAAGCCAAAATATCCAGGACAAAAATTGCAGGCCTACTTTTGGGGAACTAATTAGTTAAGAGGCAAAGAGGAGGGAGCCCATCAGCATCTTCAAAGGAGCAGCAGCTAATTTAACTTCAAGTGCCCAGCCCTCAGTCTGGTAATACAGTGAGCTCCACCTTGGGTCCAGCCAGGAGAAGAGATGCAGCTGCCAACACCACTGCTCGAGAGAAGCTGGTCTTGTGTGGGATGGAAGTGCAGAGCTGTGTGGCTCTCTCTTCTCTCCCATGGAGACGGATGCCTCCAGAGGGGTCTCCCTGCTTTTCCTCTGCAGGTGCAGTGCTCTCTTCTCTTCTCCAAACTAGGGATCTTCCAAGGCAGAACTCTATCTGCTGTTGGTAGCATATATCAAGTATATTAGGCCACACCCACTCAGTCTGATCAAAGGTCTTTAGGAGAGAGGGTTTAAGGCCTATTTATTTCAAAACAAAAACCAAAATACCAAAACCCTCTAAATAATGTCCAGTTGGAGGAGACTGTGGGCACTGTCTGGGATACGCTTCCACAGAGGAGCAAGCAAAGCCACTATTAAAGTTCTGTTAAACAAAATATATACGAGCCCAGGCAATGCTCCTCAGAGGCAATGTTCAGAGTTCTGCTATAGAAAACAAAGCTCTAACATTTTCAGAAACATCTCCAGGCAGTTCTTTCTCAGAATGAGAACACTGACCACACCTGATATGACAGAATATTGTGGTTTCTAAAACAGCTGCATGTCCACCATTCCTTTACACAAAAGTACAGTATTAACACAGGATTAATTTAGCTCAGGTAACAAATAATTTAAAAATAGAAAAATTACACTAAGGCATTGGTACTGGTGCATAGTTAGAGTGGAAAACAAAATCAGGAAATGTAAAAGTTAAGTTTCTACTGTAATGTTAACTTGGCCATAAAATGCCATTTTGTGTTCCTATTTTTCTTGTTAAATGTATAGGTTTGAAATAATTCTGTTTATGTTGTTATGTACATACCATAAAATATACAGGATGTGCAACTCATCTAAATTAACAATGCAGTAAAAAACTTGATCTTAACCAGTAAGTAATTAATCTATAGTAGGAATTTGTGGAAAATCCCGAATATAAATTCTGTATCCCAGAAATTATAGAACACTAGACATATCCTCCTCTTCCAACAGGTAACTCTCTTTGTGATGACAAAGTAACTTCATGGCATCTCATGGAGGGAGACAGGGTGTTTTTAGAGAAGGGTCCATAACTCTGCAATTTGCTTCCCCCACAAGTGCCGGAGCCTGTATTTGGGGGCCTTCAGTTCACGCTGCAAAGCTTCATCTTTTCTCCAAGGTTCTCTCTGTATGTTTGTTTTATTACTTTTTTCTTTTTTTTCTTTTTTTGTGTACATGTGCCTAGAGCTTCCGATGGGAGTGCTTTAAAAAAAGAATGGGAAAGCCACTTTGTACCATTTAGGTAATTAAAGCATGCAAAGAACTTTGAAATCCTCCAATGAAAGTAGCATAGAAGTGGGAAGTACTATTGCCTGTCATATAACTCCAGCCTGGACTCACCTCTCATTGGAATATATCAATTTCAAAACAAACAAATGAAAACCAGGAACTGACATGAGGTCTATGTAATACTAAGCCTGGCAAGTTCTTTCACTCTAGCCTTTCCCATACCATCTCCCACACCCAGCCTTTGTTTAGTATTTGCACTGTAAATAGAGCAGCTGTGCCTCTTCTGCACACCTACACATCCCTCTCCATTCCTCCTTAGCATTAATAGCTATGTGTCATAGAGCCATAGGGTTACAAGGGATCTGTTTCCCACTTTACACTAAATTTAAGAACTCAGGGCCAAATTTACAAAGGTATTTAGGCACCTAAAGATGAAGAGGGGTTATAAAAGCACCTACATGCCTAATTCCCAATGATTTCAAGACCCACTGGTTCCACTTCAAGTCAGGGGGACTTAGGCATCTAACTTACTTGTGTGCTTTTGAAAATCCCTCTAGGTGCCTATCTGCATCCTTAGGCACCTAAATACCTTTGTACATCTGGCCCCTCAGAGCTCAAGCCACCTGCAAGAAAAAACTTCCAACCAATTTCTTGGTTCAGTTGGTACCACCTGGCATTGCTATGGGGGAGACAAGTTGGAGTACAATCTTGTTCTTAACATGCTCAGGTTGACAACTGGAAGCAGGAACGTTAGACGCATGATACTCTCGAACTCGGCCTATATTGACCTTTAGCATCCCATTGCAACAGGATAGGGCAGGGGTGGCCAACCTATGGATCCGGAGCCACATGCAGCTCCTTGTACAAGTACCGACTCCGGGGCTGGAGCTACAGGTGCCAACTTTCCAATGTCCCGGGGGGTGCTCACTGCTCAGCTCCTAGCTCTGCCACAGGCCCTGCCCCCACTCCACCCCTTCCTACTCCATCCCCTGAGCCTGCCGTGCCCTCGCTCCTCCACCTCCCCCTTGCCCCGCCTCCTGCATGCCATGAAACAGCTGATCGGAAGGTGCAGGGAGGGAGGAGGTGCTGATTGCTGGGGCTGCCAGTGGGCGGGAGGCGTTGGGAGCGGGGGGAGGGAATTGATGGGGGGCTGCTGATGTATTACTGTGGCTCTTTGGCAATGTACATTGGTAAATTCTGTCTCCTTCTCAGGCTCAGGTTGGCCACTTCTGGGATAGGGAAATGCTGTATACATTCACATGGCCCCATGTTTCAACCAAACTTCTTGAAATGGTGTTGAAAACATTGTTTGTTTGTTTTCTGGTTTACACCTATAATGGGGAGGCCATTGCACGGTCAGCAACAGGTCAGCTTCCTAGTGTGCATGGGGCCCAACAATGCAGTTTTTTTACCCAGACTCCAGTGGGATAGCCCAGTATAAGTGAAAGAAGAATTTGGCCCATCGTCTGGGGTCTTAAATTTTATAAAAGTGCTTCCCCTTGCTAACCAATCCATCCAAGAATTTTTGTTTTAAAGAATCAGAATTCTGACCCATATCTCACTTCTTCTAAGTATATTAAAGCTGCTGGTTCTGAAAATAAAATTCTCTCTTTTCTCTCCTCCCTCTCTCTCACCCAACTCTACCCTAAAGGGACTCAGTTATAGGCTAGTCTTTTGTCTTCTCAGTGGTGAGATTCCAGAATTGAATATATTTATGGGTATTAATAAAATACAGACATTTAACCTCATTTAAAATAATTAGCCATAGCAGCAGCCCATGACATGCAATGAGCAACAGAGTGTGAGACCTCCTACTTTACAAACTGATTATTTTGACTGTTGCTTAAAGGCTCATATAGTTTGACTATATGCTAGATCTTTAATCTATTTGGTCTTTCAAACAACCGTCAAATAAAGTTTCAGCTAGACACAACTGTAACACACACACGTCCACACTTGACAGAGCCAATCCTGCATGCCTGACTAGGACAAAACTGCCAAAGAAGTCTGTAATGTTGCTTGAGTCAGGCCTGTGGGATCAGGTTGTTTGTTGATAGGAGGCCAGTCTATAGCACAGTTTCTGCTAGCACAGATTATTTTTAAAAATGAAATCCCCGTCCATACTGATATCATAACAGCAACAACTGGTGGTTGGTTAAACATGACAGCCGGGTCAATTTTTTAACATAGACGGGGCTTAAGAAAACAGTTTTCTCTGGTGATCACAAAGTGGCTTCACAGGTGTAAATGACAGCAGGTGTAAATGAGTGCTGTATTTTCCTGCATGGTCATGTTAAGATCATTAAGAACATGGTTATCTCTAGACAGTTCTGGGGACAGTCATACGTATGATTTCATTGAAAAAGTGCAGCTCTGTTGACAACAGCATTGTACTCATTTTGCCTGGTATATTTCTGTGCAAAGCAGGTCTTTCTGCAAGGCCTTAACAGATGATAGAAAATAAAACTGTGATGGGACTCTCTCTTCTGAGAAAAACCTCCCTCTTTAAAGACAAACCAAACAATAAAAAACGTAAGATGGCTGGGTTCTCTCCAATATATGTTTTCACATCTCCTCTCAGGCCCAATGAAAGCTTGTTGGCTTCCCTTCATTCTTGATTAAAACCTTGGTGGAAAATCAAGAGACCAACCTATTGACCAGCACATACTCAATAATATTAGCACCATACAGAAATTATGACCTCTATGGTTGAAGATCTCCACACCTGAACTAGAGCAGATGTAGAAAGAAAGTGAAACTAACGTACAGCATATGTTAGGTCAGAACAACATAAAATATTCCAATCCCATAAGTTTCATTTTTTGTTCGTTAGCAACTGGATAAGATGCATTTAACTGGAAACACTGTAACAGTAATTGAAAGGCACAATTGATACACCTCTTCGCTTTTGTTATCCCAGGTTAACTCATTCATGACTACAGTTTTCAAGTACATAAAAGGTTGGTACAAAGAGGAGGTAGAAGAATTGTTCTTGTTAACCTCTGACGATAGGACAAGAAGCAATGGGCTTAAACTGCAGCAATGGAGGGTTAGGTTGGACATTAGGAAAAACTTGCTAACTGTCAGGGTGTTTAAGCACTGGAATAAATTGCCTAGAGAGGTTGCGGAATCTCCATCATTGGAGATTTTAAAGAACAGGATAGACAACACCCGTCAGGGATGGTCTACATAATATTTAGTCCTGCCATGAGTGCAGGGGACTGGATGAGATGTCCTCTTCCAGCCCCTTCTAGTCCTCTGAGTCTATGATTAAGTTGCTGCGTTTCTCTAAAGGTAAAAATTTTGCAAGTTTCCTACCTACTCCTCTCAGTGCAAAATTTAGCTGATTTAGGCCTTGTCTATACAACCAACTTATGTTGATATAACTACGTCACTCAGGGATGTGGAAAATCCACACTCCAAGTGATGCAGTTATACTGAGCGAACTCTCGGTGTGGACAGCACTATATCGACAAGAAGTCTCCTCCTGTTGACAGAGCTACCATCTCTTGGGACGGTGGAGTACCTACGCCAGCAAGAAAAGCTACCCCGTTAGCACAGGTAGCATCTTCACTAAGCACTGCAGCTGCGCTACTGCAGCGCTGTAAGTGTAGACAAGCCTTAAGAAGATTGTTGATATCTGAAAAAATTGTAAATGCTTCTGGAGAGGTAGTTAAGGAGGGACACCCTCAGGAGTCCCACATCTTTGAAAAAACCCTACTCTTCAGGAAAGATGTATAGAGCTTTGTGGGAGAAATATTTTTCTATCACAGATTCCACACTTACAAAAAGAACTAAATATATTAAAAGAGTGAGATGTATTTTATAAGGTTATTAGCTGATATTCTTTTTAGTGCTTTCCTCATTTTAAGTTGTAGATTCACTTCATAAGCATATAAACCACTCTGTGTGACCAGACAGATATGCTGAGATAATTGTTAATTATAGGATTCAGGGAACTTGGGTCTCTGTTTGTCCACGTTCTGGGACTGTTCCAAGGTGCAAAGGAGCACCAATCCTATTTTAAGGAACAGCACTTGGATGAAAATTCTTGCCCTTGATCGCAGACTTGATCCTGCTTAGATATAGAAATGTGTCACCAAGCATCTTTTAAACCAGTCTACTGAGAATGCCCCAGTCCTGCAAAGATTCATATACATATTAAACTTTATGGACTGCAAGTAGTCCCATCAATGGGGCACTCAAACCAGAAAGGAACTGTCCAAATGTTTGGAAATTAAGAATTCAGGAAGGATGGATGTGGGGAGCCTCGTGACTGGAAGGGTTGTTGGTGTCACCCTGCAAAGAGTAACTGGGCTGGTGAGAGTCAGGGTGAGATCTTATGCTTGCAGGCTGGCTACTGGTATCAGGGAATTGAACTATAGCTGCACAGCACAAAGGTCCCCAAAGTTACAGAGCAGGCAGTGACAGAACCCCTTACCAGTCCACAAAACAGAGTGGCACAGTCATTACCAAAGTTTCACTCCAATATTAGCAAACACTTGCTAAACAGTCCCTAATGGGTTCAAATGTGTGGGGAGCAAAGTACAAGCTTAACGTTTATTATTTTCTTTTGTTTATTTCGGGTTAAGAGAAGTACAACCAGGAAAGGGGGAAAAGAGCCAGAGAGTCCTTGGACACAATGGATAAAAAAATACTTTGAAGCTCGTGTTTGCAATATAGTTTACCCCACAAGGGGAAATCAATAGAGGATCTGAGAACCATGCTCACTGAGCATTTTAAGCAGAAGTAGGAGGGAACAGGTGGAGATGAACCAGAGTTGGGACACCAACCAGACCTTAATCCCCTGCAGGAATTGGTGCTCAGGTACAGCTGATTAAATTGCAGCTCCACAGGGACAAGGAGGCATATGAGTACCAGGTGCAGATGGCTCAGACTCCAAGAGAAGGCAGTCAGCAAGGAGGCAGGGAGCAACAGATGGAATCGATCCACACAACCAAGGCTAACGAGGCGGCAGAGGAGCAGTGACAAACAGCAGTGACCAAACCAGAAGAGAGCGCACACAAGCAGCAAATGGAGGCACAAGAAATGCAGCTCAGAGTACTGGAACAGCAAAAAGGTATTCCACAACCCACAGGTAATCCCTGCCAGAACTCACTCAGCTGGGACAGACTGTGTCCATGTTTTAAGGACTCAAACGGCATAGAATATTTTACTGCTTTTGAAATATATGCCAGGCCAATGGCATCCCTATTGGGAAACAAATATCTGTACTGGTTTCCAAAATTTCAGATATAGCTTTCCAAGTCTTTACTGGCATGGGCCATGAACTGTGATAAATAAGGACACTATACTGTCAAGGTTTCAACTTACTCCAGGATCATACCATGTTTACCAACCTAAAGTCGCATGATAATATCAGTCATAAGAAGTTTATGCATAAAATGTGTGATTATATGAAAAGAATGGGTGAAGTGTAAAGGGGCAGAAGAGGATTATGGGAAATTGTTTGATTTGTTTACCCAAAGTACATTTGTTTAATGCTTGCTCAGATGAAATCAGAGCTGCCATATGGGAAAAGTCTCCTAATACAGTGCAGGTGGCTGCTTGGGCTGTTGATTTGCATGTACAGGGTCAGAATGGGTATTGAACAAAAGTCTCAGTGGGAAGGGCAAAGGCCCCATGTAAAAGTGGGTCCCCAAATTGTTCATGAAAGCAAGGAGTGGGGAAGTGCAGCCAAATATATCCCAACAGGCACCCACCTAGTAATCCCAGTTACAAACCACTGACCCAGGACAAGGGCCCAAGAAAATGTTGTATGTGTAACTCTACTGAGCTTTACATTGAGAGGTATTGTCCCAAACCCAAACCCATCCTGCTCAGGTGAACAAAGCTCTGGTGAGCTCAGGACATACAGAGGAACTGAGGGGGGTGTACGGTTTCAACCTATGAAGGTACACAGGATGTTCATCCATTTTGGCCACTGGACATCTAGGATTAGAGAGGATTTTGAAAGGCTTCAGAAAATTTTCATTGGCCTGGTATAAACCTAGAAGGAATACTGTCAGTCTTATGACTTGTAACAAAAGTGGAAAAAGACTTTAGGTATCCACAAAGCCTCACTGCAACCTTTACCTGTAATAGGAGAAGCATTCTATCGGGTTGGCATAGACATTACTGGTCCACTCCCTAAGCCAGTGGCTCTCAGCCTTTCCAGGCTATTATATCCCTTTCAGGAGTCTGATTGGTTTCACGTACCCCCAAGTTTCACCTCACTTAAAAACAACTTGCTTACAAAATCAGACATAAAGATACAAAAGTGTCACAGCCACACTATTACTGAAATATTGCTCAGATTCTCATTGTTACCATAGAATTATAAATCAATTGGAATATAAATATTGTACTTACATTTCAGTGTATAGTATATAGAGCAGTATAAACAAGTTGTTGTTTGTATGACATTTTAGTTTGTACTGACTTCACTAGTGCTTTTTAGAACACTCTGCATAAAAGTAGGTGAAATATATAGATGAGTTGATGTACCCCCTGGAAAACCTCTGTGTACCCCCAGGGGTTCACGTACCCCTGCTTGAGAAACACTGCCCTGAACCATCCAAAAATGGGAATAAATATATATTGGTGGTAGACGACTTCACTGGCAGATACCCAGAGGCAGTGGCCCTAGCTAATATAGAAGCAGAAACTGGCAAGTGCATTCGTTTCCATAATTAGTAGGGTGCATTTTCAAATAGAACAGGGGTGGGCAAAACTTTTGGCCCAAGGGCCACATCTGGGTGGGGTAATTGCATGCAGGGCCATGAATGTAGGACTGGGGCAGGGGGTTGGGGTGCGGTGTGCAGGAAGGGGCTCAGGGCAAAGGGTTGGAGCGGAGGAGGGGTGCGGGGTATACAAGGGGGTTCAGGGAAGGGGGTTGTGGTGGAGGGAAACGTGCGGAGTGCAGGAGGGGGCTCAGGGCAGGGGTTTGCAGTGCAGGAGGGGTGCAGGGTGTGGCAGGGGGCTCTGGCCCAGCACCAGAGGGGTGCAGGAGGGGTTTGGGGTGCAGGCTCTGGCCCGGCGCCGCTTAACTGGAGCGGCTCCGGGGTGGCAGTGGTGCATACCAGGGCCAAGGAAGGCTCCCTGCCTGCTTGCCTGCCCTGGCCCCGCACCTTGCCACTCCCTGAAGTGGCCGACGCCACATCTCTGCGGCCCCTTGGGGATAGGGGGCAGAGGGCTCCGCATGCTGCCCTTGCCTGTGAGTACCTCCCCTGAAGCTCCCATTGGCCGTGGTTCCCCATTCCCAGCCAACGGAAGCTGCGGGGGGTGGTGTCTGCAGGCGAGGGCAGAACACAGAGCCCTCTGCTCCTTCTCCACCAGGGGCCGCAGGGATGTGGTACCAGCCGATTCCAGGAGCAGCATAGAGCCCACGGCGTCACAGGGGTGGCAATCCCCCGGACCGGATACAGCCCGCATTGGGCTGTAGTTTGCTCACTCCTGAAATAGAAATACGACCAGATTGGGGGGTCAAATTTCATGGCCCACATATTCTCTGAACTGTGGAAAATTAAAGTCTGCCCCATATCATCCAGAAACAAATGGGTTAGTGGAAAGATTTCATGGGACATTTAAATCCATACTAACAATGTATGTAGACAGGAAGGCAAGGGACTGGGGTACGCTACTGCCTTTCCTATTGTTTGCTTACAGAAAGATATCCCAAGAATTGACAGGGTTTTCTCCATTCAACCTCCTATATGGAAGGAAGGTCACAGGCCCCCTACACCTGGTCAGAAATTTGTGGGAAGGTAACACTGACTCAGAAGGGGAATGAGTGAATGAACCAGTATCTAAATTCAGGGCAGAGCTAAAAACCAGTATGGAGCTGGTACTGCATAATGTTGAAAAAAGCCAAGCTATACATAAAGGGTGGCATGACAAAAAAGCAAGTAAAAGAGCCTTTGATACAGGTGAATTGGTTCTGGTATTAGTCCCTGTATAAAGCATAAAATGCAGAACTCCCAGGAGGGCCCTCTGAGGTGACAGGGAGACTAAGTGAAATCACTTGCAATGTACAGAATCCCTATAGTCAGAGTGTACCCCTAACTGTACATATTAACTGATTGAACATTTACTATAACAGAGACGCTTATAGCAAATGTAATATGCTATGCAGATGAGGACCACAGAGTATTGCCTCTCCTACATGTAATGTCTGGGACTAAGGGGAAGACCCCTAAGAGTATGTCTATACAGCAAATAAAAACTCATGGCTGGCCCATGCCAGTCAACTCGGACTGGAACTGTGGGGCTGTTTCATTGCTGTGTAGACTTCCAGGCTTGGGTCGGAATCTAGGCTCTAGGACCCTAGGATACTGCATTTGTTTACCAATTTTGGACTTTCTGAGTTTAAGGTACTACCCTTCAGATTAATTAAATGCAGGAGCCACATTCCAGAAGCTGACCAAGCAGGTGCTACATGGGTTCCAGGAGTCTGCACTCCACTGTAGATGATATTGCTATATTTACCACCACCTGGGAGGAACACAAAACACATGTGGCAAGGGTGTTGAAAAGCCTCAAGGATGCAGGTCTCACAATCAAGGTGTCAAAGTGTACAGTTGTGCAGCAAATCTTTCTTACCTAGGTCATTGGATAGGTGGAGGCCAAATCCAACAAGATTCCCTGAAATAGGAAACTACTGTGAATTGGCCTGTCCCCAAAACGAAGAAACAGGTTCAATCATTTATAGGTCTGGTTAACTATAACAGAAAATTTGTGGGCGGTTTCAGTGACATCGCTGCTCCTATCACAAGGACTATACCAGAAAACAAAATCAGAAAAAGTGGCTTGGTCAGATGCCTGTCAAAAGGGTTCTGATAAGAGCAAAAGAAATTGTGTCAAAGATGCCCATTTTGGCCAGTCCAGGTTTTTTTTAAAAAAAAACATTTTAATTGTGTACTGAGGTGTCCAACACAGTACTCAGAGCTGTGTTAATAGAAATGGGAAGACAACAACAAGAAACACCCATTGCATTTCCAAGCAAAAAACCTCTCCCACTGAATAGAATTACTCGAATAGAAAAGTAGTGTTATGCTACTGTATCTGCTGTAAAACAACCCAGACCCTATCTCTTCAATAGGCGGATCATAGTGTTAACAAATCATTCACTACAAGTATGGCTCCACAGAACAAAAACTCCAGATTGCTATGATGGAGTATAGGTTTGCAGGCATATGATATGGAGACTAAATATATTGAGGGGTTGGAAAACGAGGCGCGATACCCTATCCAGAAAAGAGGGTGTAGTAGAAGTGAAGCTTACATCATGGTCAGTGACCAAAACTTCAGCATCAGACTCACAAGGAGGGGTGCAACAATCGACTCCAGACACGCCAAAGGGAAAACATGTTTAAACCCCAAAAATGAGCAGTTAAATCAACTGATTGCATAGCGTACTAGATTATTGTTATACCAAGTAAGGTCTTCTATGAAAGTTTGTAATGTTCTGAACTTGATTAGTCATTATGAGATATGTATACAGACTGAGGTTATGAATCCATGTATAGGTGTATATAGAGAATAAAATTGTACTCAGAATTTATACTCCAAAATGCACTACACCTCATAGCATGGGGAAGAGGCACCTCCCAAGACAGGGATTTACACAAAACTTGCTTTAAGTAATGATCCATTGTCCAGCCCAGGAAGACAATGATGGACCATTAGAGTTCATAGGAAGACACAGAGAAATCCAGGCTATCAAGTCAAGAGGGAATTTCCCCACTCCACATAAACATAAGTCACCACAGACTGAAAGAAAAGGGGAAGAGAAAAGAAAAAAGGACAGTCTTTCAAAAACAGGTTCGGGACTTAGGCTTGGTCTACTCTAGAATTAGGTTGAGAGACGTAGCACTTAGGTCAATGTAGTTCAGTCAACCTAGTGTCAGTGGAGCCTCATCACCGGGGACTCCAGCTTTCAGTGTCCCACAATACCCCACACTGACAGCTGGTGCGAGCACTCCTGGTGAGGATGTGCACTGCCTACAGAAGGAGCTAGTGGGGATGTATAAAAGAGATTTAATTACTGTGGTGGCCATACGTCCACATAACTTAAGTCGCCTTAATTTTGTAGCGTAGACTTGCCCTGAAGTTATTTTATCTACCCCCTGAGGGACAGTCTTATGGCAAATGACTGTTCATGAATGCTGGATCCCTCCTGTAGCTGAGAAACTACCTTGAAGCAATAGGTAACTTAAATTAGAAAAGGGATTTTATTAAAGTATAAAAGCTGAGATTGCATTTTTACATTTTTCTGTGTAACTTGTGTGCTTTCCCTCACTATTTTATCTTTGAATCTGTGGTTTTTCTATTAAATAAACTTCATTTATTTTTACCCCAAGCAGGTCTCAGATGTGCAAATTGTGTGGAGTGTGCCAAAGTAAGCTGGTATCTGGGAGGTGCTTTCAAACCTTGGGGGCTGTGACCAACCAGAGGGGGAACATTCTGGTAATTAAGAACTTGAGGAGGATGTATTTGGGGGGGGAACTGGAAGGCTGTTGGCATCACCCTGTAGTGGAGTAATTAGACTGGTGAAAGACATCTTGTGGGCTGGCTACTGATGTCAGGGAATTGAACCACTGCCACACAGCACAAAAGCCCCCAAGGTTACAGGGCAGGCAGTGACAGAACCCCTTACCAGTCAGGAGGAGAGCGGGGGGGGGAGGTCCCTAAAACATAACATCACAGATTTGATCCTGCTTAGACAGGGAAACATGTATCACTAGGCATGTATCCTGCAAAGATTTATACACATGCTTAATTTTATATACAGCATGTAGTCCCACTGAAGTCAATGGGGCACTCATAGTGCATAACATTAAGTACAGGCACAAGTCCTTTAAGGATCAGGGCCTAAGATCATGGCATCAACAACATAGTTTCTACCCCCTCAAATGCATATGATTGTATGTGGTATTTGCAAATACTTTCAAAACAATCTCTAGCCCATGAAATTTTGATTTTTCACAGGTAATATGACCCACTAATATGACCTGGATTAGAAGTATTTTAAAGATATAAATCAGTATTTTAATGGTTACATACATTGTCATTTAACTTCACTTTTCAGTTACACTGAATTAAGACATTTGAATCTTCCTGACCCTAAAAGCGTCTAATAAAGAGAGCCCCCCACCTCCCCTGTATAATTAGTGCTCCAGCAAAGGACAGAGAAGTTGCATCTTGAGAAATAGTCAAGTTACATACTTTTTCTTGAATAAACAAAAGAGATGAAAATATACATAGATCAACTTTAGGCATAAGCCTGTGCTCCCATTCTGACCGGCCTCCCCTCTACTACCAATTCTTGACCTGTCCTTCGGTGGGAAAGAAAATCATCCTAGAAGGTCAAACTGACGACACTCTGCTTCCTTCCCCAGACCCAAAAAATAGCTCTGTGTAGCTTGAAAGGTTGTACGTTCCACCAAAAGAAGTTGGTCTAATAAAAGATATTACCTCACCCACCTTGTCTTGCTTATATCCTGGGACCAACACGGCTACAACACTGCAAACAGACTGAAAGAAACTCTACCATGGGACCAGCAGCATGGGACAAATAAGTGGCAGCAAAATCTGGTATACACATGGGTGTACTCATTCTCAGTGCTGCAGGGGTTAAGGTTTCTAATGAAGTTGTCTGAAGTTCCTGAGACTGTCAAACTGGAGATAAGATTAAGGAAAGTAAACAATCTATGCAAAAGACCTTGGATTGTTGGACAACAGAGGTCAAGATGAAGGCAGGAGCTATGCTATCTGGCCTGTTAATCTCAACCATTGCTGGTGCTTCTCTTGTCTTATTGGGGAATATTATTGATATGTTATCAAAAAGGCACTGAGGAAACTTCATTAATTCCTAGGTGATTTCCTTATAACTCCTGGTGGAAGGAACCCTCACTTGGGTTCTTTTTAGTTTGAAGTCCAATTTACCAGACAAGTGGCATCTTCTCATTCTACAGAGCCACTCCCAGTGTGTAGTCAGTGTTCTAGCTCCCCACTGCAGTGATACAAATAGATATTTTCCTGCTTCTTCCTCTTGTTAGTGCTGCAGACGCAGCAACACGAAGCTGGATTATATTTCCTTGTGTGCATCACCAACAAAAATTATTCACTGCAGCCCAGAAAACGGCACATCTTACTTCCTCATTTATCTGCCACTTCTCTGCTTCCCTTGGTCCTAAGTCAAATACTAACAAAAGTACTCCAACAGTATTGTCATTGATCAAGGGAAAAAGCACTGCAGAGGTACAGGCTGATTTAGAACAGCACAGTGATGGCACCAAGACTTTAAGTCAGTCTCTCTCTCTCTCTCTCACACACACACACACACACACAGAGGTAGCTTGAAAATGTTTTCCCCTTCTTGAAGAAAAAAAAAAAACTAACCCCCAAACCCTCCCATTCCCTCAAAAAAACCAAAACAAAACAAAAAACACTGAAGGGGCAAAGAAGGACATATCCCACGCGTATACTGAAACACACACATTACAGATTGCATGATAGACAGGTCCTAGAAACTGTACAATTTCAATCAACAGACTCCCCTTACATTCAGAGGCTATTTCGTCAGTCCAATAGCATCCCTGCTCCACCTAAAGAATGTTAACACTCCCTAGCTGGAATACAGACATTAAACATCAAAACAAACTATCATTTGGTTTCCATGCAAAGCCTCATTTTCCCACAGCAGAAAAGACAGAGCTGTTATTTTACAGTGATCTCAGGCATTATTAGAGAGCACCCTTGGATTGACAGGTTTCAGAGTGGTAGGCATGTTAGTCTGTCTCAGGAAAAAAACAAAACAAAAACCCCACAAGGAGTACTTTCTACTTGTGGCACCTTAGAAACTAACAAATTTATTTGGGCATAAGTTTTTGTGGGCTAAAACCCACTTCATCAGATGCATGCAGTGGAAAATACAGTAGGAACAATATATACACACACAGAGAACATGAAAAAATGGGTGTTGTCATACAACTGTAATGAGACCAGTTAATTAAGGTGAGCTATTATCAGCAGGAGAAAAAAAACCTTTTGTAGTGATAATCAGGATAGCTCATTTCAAACAGTTGACAAGAAGGTGTGAGTAACAGTAGGGGGGAAAAATGCATGGGGAAATAGTTTTTACTTTGCGTAATGACCCATCCACTCCCAGTCTTTATTCAAGCCTAATTTAATGGTGTCCAGTTTGCCAATTAATTCCAATTCTGCAGTTTCTTGTTGGAGTCTGTTTCTGAAGTGCACTTAGAGATTGTCCTGTTTGGCCAATGTACATGGCAGAGGGGCACTGTTGGCACATGATGGCATATATCGCATTGGTAGATGTGTAGGTGAATGAGCCTCTTATGGTGTGGCTGATGTGATTAGGTCCTATGATGGTGTCCCTATTCTGTCTATTCAAGGGGCACCATCATAGGACCTAATCACATCAGCCACACCATAAGAGGCTCGTTCACCTGCACATCTACCAAAGTGATACAGTAACTCCTCCCCCTCCCTCCCAGAAAGTCCAAGAGGGAGGAAGCAGAGAAGAGGAACTTGTGCAATGCTCCCTTGTAAAGTCGCTGCTCTTCCACAAAATCTTACATGCAGTGTACAAAGCAGGCAGCCAAATGATGTTATAAGGGAGTACTGCACAACTTTAAAAGAGCATGTTCCCTAATTGAACAGCGATGTAACTTTGAAACAACGTTAAGTGGGAGGACGTTATGTGAGGAGTTACTGTATATGCCATCACATGCCAACAATGCCCTTCTGCCATGTACATTGGCCAAACCAGACAATCTCTAGGCAAAAGAATAAATGGACACAAATCAGACATCAAGAATTATAACATTCAAAAACCAGTTGGAGAACACTTCAACCTCCCTGGTCACTCAATTTCAGACCTAAAAGTTGCAATTCTACAACAACAAAAACTTCAAAAACAGACTCCAACGAGAAACTGCAGAATTAATTGGCAAACTGGACACCATTAAATTAGGCTTGAATAAAGACTGGGAGTGGATGGGTCATTACACAAAGTAAAAACTATTTCCCCATGCTAATTTCCCCCCCTACTGTTACTCACACCCTCTTGTCAACGGTTTGAAATGGGCCATCCTGATTATCACTACAAAAGGGTTTTTTTCTCCTGCTGATAATAGCCCACCTTAATTAATTGGTCTTGTTACAGTTGGTATGGCAACACCCATTTTTTCATGTTCTCTGTGTATATATATATATATATCTTCCTACTGTATTTTCCACTGCATGCATCTGATGAAGTGTGTTTTAGCCCACGAAAGCTTATGCCCAAATAAATGTGTTAGTCTCTCAGGTGCCACAAGTCCTCCTTGGATTGACAGAGCTTAGATTTGTCTTAAAGAAAACCCACACTATGTGAATACAGTACACCTACACCTCATTCACATAATTAAATTTATCAATTTTAAAATAAAGAGCATACCTCATCTTCTTCCAGTTATCTAAACAAATATCTCACTTGCATTAAATCATATGTAATACAAAAACAGCAACTCAGATTACTTCAACAGAGCTACACTGATTTATAGCTGCTGAAGACCTGGCTCAAAACACATTTAAATGCATTGTTAAAATGTTAAATTATTTAGGGTGAAATCCTGGCCCCATCCAAGTCAATGGCAAAACTTCCACTGACTTCAATGGAATCAGGATTTCACCCTTAATACTTACACTATATTTATAGATCTTATCAGTCTCAACTTGATTTGTGATATAAATTGTAAAGAAAAATGAAGGGATTTAACTTGTAGAAATGTCGTTTACGAAACTTTTGAGGGAATAAATCAATACCATGGCACAATATAGGTTTTAAAGATATACTAACAAATTAACAAAGAAAATAGTAACCTGGAACAACAAGGACTCCACTTGCATAAAGCCCTAGTCATTTGACTCTATGCAGGTGAGATGCCGAGGATTTGGTGAACTCCATCTCCCTGAGTTGGGATAGCATTCACAGCCCCTGCAGATCTCCAAGTTGCAGTTGCAGATCTCCAAGCCCATCCCCATTTCAGCCTTCTGTACCAGCCTATACATGGCTGACAAGAATACCCTTCCTGTGGTGCATTCCAGTGCAGCAGCATTCCCAACCCCTCTCTGGCCATAATCCTGCAAAGCACATAAGCACATGTTTGAAGTTAAAGTACATGCCTAAATATTTTTGCAGATTGGGCCCTCTGTGCAGCCTGTACACACTGTTTCTTGCCCTGGCCCTCAGCACCACAGGTAAATTTCACCACTATTGCCCAAAGAATCATAAGTTTTGGGAAAATAGATTAATAGAATAAAACAAGACCTCCATTCTTTCCTTTTGACTGGAACCCAAAGAAAGTCCTTGGGAATTTATATCCAGGCAAGGCACAAAGAAGAGAGTTCTTAAAGTCCTTGATCCTCAGTCTTGCCTGGGTTAACAGGGTATAGATTATTTTCCACTAGTAAGTATATGCAAAAGCAATTTCTTTCATCCTTGACATGGAGAAACCAAGGGAAAAATTTGTTCAAATCAAGAGGAAAATCTCAAGCTTTTCAATTTCCCAAAAGAGGGGTTTAATGACTGACGTTACTGGGAGTAGAAGCAGGTCCCAAAAAGAAAGAACCATATTACTAAAATTACGTAAAAATATTATTAAGGCAGCTTTCTTTCCTACATTATGTTACATCCCTCACTCTGTGTAAGCTCAAAACTTGTCTCTCTGACCAATGGAAGCTGGCCCAATAAAAGATATCACCTCACCCACCTTATCCCTCAATCTCTAGGCATTTTAGAAAATGGTGTTTCAAAGTTATTGCCTGATCCTTCTAGTTAAATGCAATTTGAGTTGTACGTGCTCAGCACCTCTCAAGATGCTAAAGCTATGTCAGTCAATTTCACTGTGTAGCTACACCCTAAGGAAAAATATTCTTAGAGTGGCAAGACATTCGGAGAACACAGTATTTTATGGCTGTTGTGCAAGAATTTTCCCAGACCGATGAAAATTAGGAAGTATTTTGTTATGGCTCAAATCCCTTTAAAGAATCACTTCTTCTGTGTTGCCCACAAGAACTGAATTAATAACATTTTTTTTTAATTACTCCCTTGTCCTGGTATCCCAGTACATCCGGTCTTCTCTGTGACTGGCTTTTCAGGCCCTTTTCCAGAAACAATGCATCTGCTTAACTTTATACACATGAATAGGCCCCCTGAAGTCATTGGGACTAATCACATGCATAAGCACCTGCAGGATCCCAGCTTTAGACTGGTTTCAGAGTAGCAGCCGTGTTAGCCTGTATCTGCAAAAAGAAAAGGAGTACTTTTGGCACCTCAGAGACTATCAAATTTATTTGAGCATAAGCTTTCATGAGCTACAGTTCACTTCATCGGATGCATGCAGTGGAAAATACAGTGGGGAGATTTTATATACACAGAGAACATGAAACCGTGGGTGTTACCATACACACTGTAACAAGAGTGATCAGGTATGGTGAGCTATTACCAGCAGGAGAGAAAAAAAAAAAAAAAAAAAAACCTTTTGTAGTGATAATCAAGGTGGGCCATTTCCAGCAGTTGACAAGAACATGTGAGGAACAGTTGGGGGGGGGGGAATAAACATGGGGAAATAGTTTTACTTTGGGAGTGGATGTGTCATTACACAGTCTTTATTCAAACCTAATGTAGTAGGGACTGTTTCTGTTGGTCTCCTGTCCAGCACCAACCACACAATCAACGTTTAATACACTATCAAGGATAAAAATAGGGTTTAAACCAAAAATCAAAAACAAAAAAACCCCATGATCTCAGTCTCCCCTTAGTGCTGTTGTAGCAGCTCAGAGGGAATTAGTAAGGCTATGTTTACATTTCTGAAGATACCAGAGGAGAGAAAAGGCCAGTTTCAGTGGAAGCAATCTATGGAGTGTGTTGAAGGAGGACTTTTTAGGTAATTTAGCCATGGACTGAACCTGAGGTAATAATATAACTCATTCAAACAGTACTTGCTTCTCATGATTTGCTTTGTTTTCATAACATACCTTTCTCTGCAATACACAGCAAAGACTGTTTGCACCCTATACTAAAGTACAACCTAATGTTTGCTTAAAGGTTTCGTTTTATTGCCTGGGTGTGGGCTGTTTCTACAATTCTAGTTAATAACTAACCTGTACCTATACTACTGTCAAAGATAAGCATTCCTATCTTTAGACCACCAATGCCTAGCCACCTGGGAGGCATCAAACACAATCCGCTCATGAGATTGGGGTTCACTTCACTTAACTGAAAAGCACTGTTATTTTCCTGACACCTGTCTGGAAGTTTCATTATTAACAATAAGAATATGTTTATTCTTGCTCATTGAGTTCCACCTCTAAACTTAGCATTCTAACTAACCAGTAAAAATGAACACAGAATCATACCATAATTGGGGCCTGGAATGTTTTGAATCACCCAGACTGCATACTGAAAATGTTTCTGATGCATGGACTTATTTATGATTGCAAAAACAGCATATGAAAGAAGCAGATGTGTACACAAAAGACTGATTGAACCAGTGCAGTTATTACAAAGCTACCAGTTAAATCAAAATACTGAGATATTTATAAGAAAACTGCTTCTTTTCATGACTGTAGTTAAAGATTTGCATTAAAAGAAGCACCAAATATGAAATACTCAATATTGTCTCTTACTCAGACCACATGATGTAATCCTCCTTGTTGTAACAACAATGGCTTTTTCCACTGATACAGAATGTAGGAGGATGTTCTCTATTTTTTAATGTAGGGGTTTTTTTTAGCAAATTTGTTGTTCTTCAGAGACTAACAGCAATAGAGAGAGCCTAACTTGTAACATGATAGCTATTTCTATCCTGAGACTTTCCTAAGTAGAGATGATCTATAAGTGTCAAATAGACACTTAGATAGAGACCACCAAACTTATTTCACTTATGATCTAATAAGGAAAAAAATACATATCTAACTAAAAAGATTTTCATCCACCTTTCTTCCAAATTTCAACTCTCCAGAACATTCTTTGCATGCTAAGAATTTAATTTTGGTGTGTTTGAATTTAGTGCATCTCAAAGACATCAGTCTGAAATCCCTGGAAACAGAAGTCTTCTGATTATCCATAGAACAGCTCCAACATAGACTGTGTAAGCTTCCCTGCACTGTCCTTCAACATAGACCTGGAAGGTCCATCTCTAGAGAGGAGACTAAGTCAGGCTTCATGTCTGTTCAGCACTTTGCTCCTTTGTTGAGATCCCAGCTAGCATGTGGTGGTGAGTTTTCTATTGTGAACACCTGTCCACAGGGAACTGAGTGAAATTCATTTCACATTATCAACCAAGCAGTCATCATCAGATGTAAAAATGTCACTTGTTACTACTGACCTGGCCTGGATCTGAATTGGTGACCACATGTGAAAAATTCTATATCCCATTACCAATCCTATTAACTATTCCATTCTCAACATGCCAATAATTTTGAATACATTTTAAGTTACATAAAACAGTTGAATGGCTCACTGTCATCAGACTGACATGACTACTATCATTTTACTCAGTAAACATTTGTCATAATATTTCCAACAATTACCTCCACAAGTGAATAATACATATGGTATTGGTACATACACCTCAACAACTTCTCTTTTAGTATTGTAGAGTCACTGCATATACCTTCAGGTGAGAGAGAACTTGTCCTGGCCAAACTTTTCAGATGACAACTCCTTTCATTCTTTTAACATGTATTCGGGTAAAGGGACATTGTCACGTAAAAATCACATGCAAACACTCAGTTATTCACCTAATATGACCTTAAATGATTTAAAATGACAATTTTTAAACTCAATTTTCGTTGTGCTACTTATGCTCTGTGTTTTCTTTTTTCACATCTGTCAGCTGGAAAATAAAAGCCAATGGAGTTGGTTTCAGTTTTATTTATAGTTAGTTTCAATTTTGTTTATAGTCAGTTTTGTTTTCCGGTTTTTAATGTTGCAATGTTTGGATTTCTGACACTGCAGGGAAAGCTTATTTTAAAAATCTGTTTTCATTTTCTCTTCTCTCTCACGTGGGCTCTTTTTTTAAAAAAAAAAAAGTGGAAACATTTTTATTGGACAAGGTTTTTATAAAAAAACTTAATGTTCATGTCAAATTTAAGTCAACAATGTCCCTTTAAGAGGTACTATAATTCACATCTGCTCAAAGAAACGTTCATTCTGACAATTTAACATGTGATCTTGAAACTAAGACCTGCCAGCCTACACAATGCAGGCAAAAGTTGGCTGCAGGAAGGGAAAATTTTAAAGGCCATGTCTATATGTACAGCACTGCAGCTGCACCAATGTAGCATGTCTGGTGAAGACGCTCTATGCTGACGAGAGAGAGCTCTCCTGTCGGCATAATAAAACCACTTCTGCAAATAGCAGAAGCTATGTCGATGGGACAATCTCTCCCACCAACATAGCGCTGTGCACACAAACACTTACGTCAGTGTAACTTACGTTGCTCAAGGGAATGGTTTATTCACGTCCATGAGTGACATAAATTATGCTCGCATAAGCTGTAGTGTAGCCATAGCCAAGCTCTGTAAACTAGCGGGACAACTAATTTCTCCCCTGCCACATGGTACTACTTGTGAAGTAAAGTGTTACACAGCATGAATACAGGTATCAGAACTGGGCCTACAATGTCTGCAATTAATGTACAATATCATTATGAATATAATGGGGTAAAATCTGCCCTTGCATTCACACACAAGCTCCCTTCAAAGTCATGGAAAGCCAGTGTACATATCCATAGGACAGAGTTTGGCCAATATTTTTGAACTGCAACTTTCTTTGGACATCCCCTAAGAAATTATTGATTCTTTTATTGTACATGAACTTTAATACATCTGAAAATGTAAAGACTCCTATGATTCTAATTTACTAGAAAAAGGAAGGTAGGTGGTTGTTTACAGTAGTCTACAGTCTAACTGCAGTTAAAAGTAACATTTAAAACTTCATATCTCTTCTAAAATTTAACTCCATCCCTGACATCAGGATTCATTGATATCCACAAACTAACCTTTGAAGGTTACTTGAAAACAGATGTGCTAGTTGTAACTCTCCAATCTGCTCTTCTCATGTGGTAAGAAATAACCTATGTCTATAGTGAATTAGCTCTTCTAATTGCACCACAAAATCAGGTGAAGTATGCTGCAACAACTGAATTTAAACATTATGTACAATTAGAGTTTAGTTTTGTATAATGTTACATTGAGTGAAACCATGTCACATGCAAGAGATTTTTTTTAATGCATGAATTCAAACTACTCCAAGTTAAAATGTCTAACTAATGAGTGTTGTGTTTGCTGCAAGCTACCCCCGAGTAAACAAACTAAAACATCAGTAGGTCACTAATTTAAACAAAATTGACTATCATAATGTTTAAAAAAACCCATATTTCTTTAAAGTTCAAAATTTCTGTAATACTTTCTCTCTAGACCATTAAGAGAACTAGAATACTTCAATCATTTACAAGAGGCTACATCTGAAAAGTCCCATCCTGTTTTTAAAGGTTACAGGAATTAAAAGTGTTTTGAGCTCTATGAAAGGAAAGTGCTATGTAAATGCTAAATGTATAATTATTATGTGTAAATCATTAACTGGCATTTAAAGTCAATTTCTGTTTTTCTAATATTTTTTGTTGTGCTGTTGTAGCTGTCTTGATTCCAGGATATGAAAGAGACAAGGCGGTTGAGGTAATATCTGTTATTACTCCAACTTCCGTTGGTGAAAGAGGCAAGCTTTTGAGCTCTAGAGAACTCTTCTTGGGTGACCTCACCCACTTTGTTCTCCTAATAGATATTTTTACCCTAATCAATGATTCTGCATAGCAACTTAGTACAGATCCTAATTAATAATTCAATAAAACTTTTGAAACAGTGGGGTAAATTCACTAATCTGATGATTCGTTTGTCCTATGATTTTATCCACGTGTAATTAACACACAATGTAACAAAGACCAATTCTGGTTTATTACTCCCACTTTATTTATTTTCACTTGTAAATTTCCCAAAACATACTAGAAGGGGTTTTTAAGTTATCCACAGTCTTTCCATAATTGCTTCTTCCAATATAAACTTCTAATGCACTGAACAGCTAGCAAGTGTGGGGTTTTTTTTAAAGGAAAATTCTATATAATGTATAGTTTGTTAGCTGCTGGTCTTGTCAACATGATTCAGACCCAGATTCTGCAAGCATTTACACACATGCTTAATGTTAGGTATGTGTATATAGTCCCACTGAAGTCAAGTTCATGAGTGGTTGCAGGAGTGGGACCTCAGTATGTATACCTTCAATACTGCATGGTCAGGTTACCTTAAATAACTCCTATGTCCTTAAATCTACAGTCATCACAGGACTTTGAAGAACTGAGTTTTTATTATGCTAATCTGTACTTAAATCCCTAACTTCAACTTCACAGTTACAGTCAGAGGAACCAAATAAGAGCCATACGCCTGTTCATTTACAATACTAAAGTTGGACAAGGAACTGGTAATGAATAATTATCTTTTGCTTCTTTTTCTGCACAGAAATTGTCTACAAATAGACCAAGATTTTCTTATAATTATTTGTTATCAGAAATTCTTGGTCAGTGGCTTGTTCACAATCAGTTCACTGTGAATATTCAGTGTTCAAAATTTTAAATTGAACTGTTCTGAATGGACACATAAGTCACATAGTAAGTTTCTCCTCTCTGACTAGATAAGCATCACTCAGAATTAGGCCACCACTGTGGACACACACAACTGCAAATTCAAAATGTGTTTTCATCAAATATTCTGTAATATTTGATAAAAAAGAATACAGTATGGGTCAGATTCACTCATATGGCTTGACTGCTTATGACATTCAAGCAACACAAAGCAGTCATAAACCCGATTTAACTGATCAATGATCAGTTAATCTGGGTTAACAGCAGCTTTACATAACTGAAGTGGTGCAAGGCAGCTAGAATGTACTAGTGAATCTGGTCCCTTGTGCCTACCGCCAGCAATTTGTAGCATTTATATCAAAGCAGACACCACCATGCTTTTATGGCTCTAATTTAAAACTTTGTGTTAAAGGTCTGAACAGCTCAAGAGCAGGGAAACACTTGGAAACACTTAACACATGCGGTTACTTTTATACACGAGTAGTTCCATTGCCATTGATAGGACTACTGGTTTGCTTAAAGCCATGTATATGCATGTTTAAAGGATATGGATACAGATTAGCAGAGAAGGAAAAGGAAAATAAACAGTGTATTATTACCTATGTCGTGAGTTTGTTTTCTGGTTACAAAATTGCAGTGCAGAGTACAACATATTCATTGCTAATGCAAGTGAACACTGTATCAAGAAAACCATTGCTCTCAGACTGAACACTCAGCTCTTCTGCTGTTTTATGCCAGTATAAATGAATGATAATGTAGACAGGGCCAATCAAAAGAATACTATCACTGAAGATTACTCAGAAGGCAAACTTATGGTACTTAACACATAGAGGACATGCAAAGAGCAGCCCAGGATAGACATGCCTTGTTCATGCCCTAAGCAACATCTGACAGTAGGGGAAAGATTCAGACTCATTCAGAATGCTGATCAATCTCACAGAAACTTTGACTCTTAACTGTGCTGCTTTCATAATTATGTCAGCATTTTTCCAGTTACAGTGAATTTAAATGTTGGTGCAGTAGTGAATTCTCTCGTCACAGTACTAGGTAAAGCATTTACTGCAAGAGGTAAACTATGCAAGACTATTAAAATATTTATTTTAAATGTATGTTTAAATGTAGAAGTTGATACTTCATCTCAACAAACTGGAGTGCTAGTTTACAATTCCTACCATATCTAAGTGACTGCAATCTAAAAGTCTCTGCACATCAAATTGTGTTATAAATTACAATCATATAATAATTAAGCACAAAGACTATGACACTGAAAACAGTAAAACTCTTCTAAGTGAGAATTTGATCCTGCATGCTGTACAGAAACAAAACCCCTATTGTTTTCATAGGGAATTTTGTTTGGGAAAAGTGTCCAGGACATGGCCCCTGAGCCTGATGGTGTTCACTTTGATTAATAATCAGATCCTAAGCACATCACCCAGAATGTGCTTAGTGACAACCAATATAAATAACACATTTCAAACATCAATACCAACTGAAAGATGAAACTTCAAGTAGTGCAAGTGTGGAATATATATTTTTAAAATACAAGACTCCAATCCTGCAAGCTGATCTATGTGGGTGGTACTCTGTGCCTATGCAGAGCCCCAATGACTTCAATAAGGCTCCCTGCAGATACTAGAGATCTGCCTGGGTGAATCAACTTGGTAACTTAGTGCACGAAGGGCACATGACAGAAATACTTTTTCAGTCATGTTTTACAGGACATTGCTGTCCCATTTATTTCACAATTCCAACACACACAACAGAAACGCAAACAAAAACAAAAACCAAACCCAGTGTTATTATCTAGAGCTGCTTTTACAAGCATTTAATACCACAGTAATAGCTGCTATAGAAAGATCTTAGATTCAAAGTGTGTATTACGGTCATATAAAATCTTATAAAGGCAATTGGCCACATCTACAGACCCATGTCTCAAGGACATTTTGCTTCTGTTTATGCTAGGAAAATTACCCATACTTGTCAATGAGCATTTTAGAATGTAAACTTGCTGGGGAATGAACTAGGAAATTCTCTGTGTTCTGCATATTTTTGTACTCAATGCATAACGCAGGTTCCCCAAGGTCTTCCTTGATGGGACTTCCTACAACTATAGCTATTATCAGTAATGCCTTGAAGGGCATTTTTCACAGCTTTCCCACTAGACATACCAATGTTGGAAGCCCTAGTATAGGCACCCACCATCTGCCACAGGTGTTTTAAGCACCATATCACCTAACTGGCTCAATGCAGGTCTACTGACAACCATGCTTGGGTAGGAAATGGCAGTTTACATACTCCAAGCAGGGCTGTTATTGGCCCAAGTTATAGACCAACAGTCACAAGAGGTCTCCCAACACTGCTAACAGCAGGGGAACTGAGCCAGCAAATATCTGGATCATTTTCCCTAGTACAGCCCGGGCTTTTCAAGGGTAAAGGTTGTTTGGCGGCTAGCACAGACAGGGCCAAGCTGTGCTCTAGGCCCAGTGCACGTAGGTGCGTTTCTAACAGGGACGGGAGGGGACTCTCCCCCTCTGTTTTTGGGCAGCGCCAGGCGGAGGAAGTAAGCCCTGATCCTCATCACGTGCCGCTGGAATACAAGCGGCAGCCCCCAGGCCAGGGCTGCAGCGCGCGGCCTGCAGCGAGTCAGGAAGGGGGCTGGGCCCGATCCACACGACTAGCAGTGCCCACGCTCTGTCCCTCTCCCCGGCTGGCGGGAAGGGGACAGCCAGGGTCAGCATCTCCGCAGCAGAGCCAGGGCCTGGCCTCCCGGCGCGGAAGGGGGAAAAGACCCAGGCAGCCGCTGCGAACCCTGCCCCGGGAGCTCCGCCGGCCCGCGCGCCGCCCGCCAGAGCCCGAACGCCGGCGGCGGCCAGTGGCGCGCGGCAGGCCCCCGGGCTCGGCCCCGCCATTGGGCACGAGAGGCGCCTCCCTCACCGCCCGGCGGGGGGAGGGGAGGACGGGAAAGGAGGAAGTGCTGGGGCTTGTATAACAACACCGGGGGGGTGGGGGGGGGTGAGTGACACCCTCCAGCCCCACCCCCACCCGAGCCCCTGGCCCCCACCAGGCAGCCCCCGCCTGCGCCCTGCCCTTGCGCCCCCAGCCCGGGCCTGCAGCAGCCGCCAGGCCTCCGCAGGGAGCAGCGGCCCCGCGGGACTCGCGTCGCCCCCATCCCCCTCCAAGGCCCCGGGGCCGCAACAAGTGCCGCGGCCGAGCCCCGCACATCCGGGGATCCGCGCCCGCTCCCAACCCGAGCCCGGCCCGCCGCTCGCTCCCTGGGCCGGGCGGGGAAGGGGTTACGCGGCCTCCCCTGCCCCGCCCGAGGCGCACCGCCCGGGGGGCAGCCGCTGCTCTGCGCCCTCGCTGTGACTCCCGCTCCCTCCCCCGCGGCTGCTGAGCAGCACTTGCTGCCGCTCGGTCCACGTCTCAGCCCGGCTCCCCTGCCACCAGCATCGGCCCCGAACCGAGCGGGACCCCCCGCGGCCGGGGTGCTGATCACCTGCAGCCCCCACCCCGGCTCAGCTCCGCCACTCCATTCACCCTCCGTGTGCCGCAGTGACGGGAGGTCAGGCTGGCGCCGCGGGGGTGGAAGTTGCTGCTTTTATGTCCCTCTGTGTCGTTTGGCGTCTTTTTCTCCTCTTGCCTTTTTCTTTTCCCAGTCCAACTCTCTCTCTCGCTTCCCCATCCGTCACAGCGGGAGAATTAAATGCTTCCCTCCTTTGTTTCCGTTGTTGATCATCTCCCCGCATTAGACTCAAAATAAATTCAAAGCCTAAACCCTGCTGATCTGGACACACGGTCGGTCTCGACGCGGTCCGAGACAAACACATCTCCTTCCTTCCAGTCGATCGCCTTCTCAAATGCAAAAGTGAAATTAACCTTCCTTTCCCTAGCAGCAGCTTCACCTAAAATCATATGATCCATAACACCGCTGACCTTTTATTTTTAAATCAATATTAATTATTTGAGAACAGGCACTTCCTGTTTGCCAAACATCTGTGTAAATCCACATACAGAGACAGTAGTAGTTAAAAAATTACCTTGTTTATTCGCGGTATTTATATAATTCCTCAAGGTTAACGCTGTTGCCAGGGGATGCAAAATGGAAATGAAAACACTCAGCTGAATAATCGCAGGAGCAAAACTAAAAGTTACTCCCTCTGCTTTGGCTGAGAAGAGTCCAGATCGAAAGCAAAACAAGGAGAGGAAACTGCGAGGAGCTGAAGCTTGGAAATTCCCCCCACCTCTCCCCGGCCTGTTTGTGCGGGGGGAGGGGGGGAGCTGAGATGGGAGAGGTGCGGAAGTTTACCGCAGCCTTTCATTGGCAGACACAGCCGCTTTCATCATTTCTCGGAAAAGTCGATTTCATTTTCACTTCCCTCCAGCAGCGGCAGCGAGCAGCAGCATGTTAGTGTGTTAGAGGCAGAGAGAGACACAGAAAGAGCTTTCAGTTCCAGGGCACAGAAAACTAAAGACACAAGACCGCATTTTCCCCTCCTCCAAATAATCCACAAATAAGTGACTGGGAGATTGTTCTCTTCTAGGGTGGAGTGGGATTTGGGGGGGAAATGTTCCAGTCTCCAGATCTCTATGGAAATATAGATTTAAAGGGAAAGAAAGGTATGTGCTGAAATTGGACATGCACAAGCTGGAACATAAAATGGTATGGAAAACAAACCTAGTGTCTTAAGTACATAAGAAATGGGACAAAATTAAAAGCCAAGTGAATATGGTTGGTTGAAGCGAAAATAGGTCCACAAATTCAGTATGCTTAATAAGCACAATGCAGGTCTGTGCTACCACTACACTGAGTATGTGCAAATGCAGCAGTTGGCCAGTGTATTCATGGCCAGCACATACTCAATTTCTCCACAGAAAGATCTATCTTATGTGCATGCACTTTGACCATTGCATCTGAAAATCTTAAATTTAATTTTCAAGCCTTCCTTTAGTCTTTATTCAAAGCTCCAGTTGTCACTGAAATAATAAATATTTCTCCTCTGGGGTCCCAATCCCACATGTCTTTGCTCAAATGGAGTATGAGTAAAAGTTTGCAGGAATAGGCCCTAGGATTATTCAGATCTTTGCAGTATGTTGTGTCAGAAAAAACATGGTCTAGTAGCTAGAGCATTATCCTGGGACTCAGGACCATTTCCCAGCTTCACCACAGGCTTCCTGTGTGACCTTGGGCAAGTCACAGAGGCCTGGTCTATTAAAATTTATACTAGCCCATAGCTACATTGATCAGGGATGCGGGGGGAAAATTACACACTCTAGTGACACAGCTATGCAGACTAAACCACCAGGATAGATGCACTTCATGCTGACAGAAGCCCTCTTCTAATGGTTAATGGCATTTGGGGAGGTGGTGTTCCCATACCAGTAAAACGTCTCCTTCTGTCAACGTACGCTCCACTCGTGGGGGTGGTTTCTTTACAGTGCTGGGAGAGCTCTCATTGCTCGTGAAGACATACCCTATCACGTCATGAGTGGCAGTGGAGTTATTCCTTAAACTACAAAGGCAAGAGGAGTGTGACATGGATCTCGCCCCGCGTAGTAGCTGTGACAGGAGATTGCTTGTGGCATTCACAGAGGTGCTGACCATTGTGGACCACCGTTCTGGGGCTCGGGAAACAAGCACTGAGTGGTGGGATCACATCGTCATGCACATCTGGGATGACGAGCAGTGGCTGCAGAACTTTCGGATGAGGAAAGGTACATTCATGGGACTGGGATGAGCTCACCCAGCCCTGTGGCGCAAGGACACAAGGATGAGAGCTGCCTTGTCGTTGGAGAAGTGAATGGCAATTGCACTGTAGAAGCTGGCTACTCCAGACTGCTACCAATCGGTCGCTAACCAGTTCGGAGTGGGAAAATCGACCGTCGGATGGACTCATGTTGACGGAAGTGTGCAGGGCCATTAATCGTATCCTGCTCCAGAAGACCGTGACTCTGGGCAATGTGCATGACATTGTGGCTGGCTTTGCACAAATGGGCTTCCCTAACTGCGGAGGAGCACTAGATGGCAGTAATATTCAAATTCTGGCACCAGACCACCTAGCCACCAAGTACATTAATCAGAAGGGTATTTCTCAATGGTTCTCCAGGCGCTTGTGGATCACTGTGGTAATGTCATGGGCATTAACACAGGCTGGTCCGGTGCACCTTTCCTGGCCTGTTCAGGAAGCTGCAAGCAGGGACTTTCTTCTTGGACCAGAAGATCACTATAGAAGTCAAAATGCCCATTAAAAGAAAAGGAGTACTTGTGGCACCTTAGAGACTAACAAATTTATTTGAGCATAAGCTTTTGTGAGCTACAGCTCACTTCATCGGATGCATGCCGTGGAAAATACAGTGGGGAGATTTATATACACAGAGAACATGAAACAGTGGGTGTTACCATACAAACTATAACAAGAGTGATCAGGTAAGATGAGCTATTATCCTGGGAGACCTTAATGCCATGGCTTATGAAGACATACACAGGGCACCTTGACAGCAGCAAGGAGCAGTTCAACAACAGGCTGAGGAAGTGCAGCATGGCTGTTGAGTGTGCTTTTGGTTGTTTAAAGGCCTATATGGGAGGCTGGACCTGGCCATTGACAATATTCCTATGTTTATCTCCATGTGCTGTATGCTCCATAATATTTGTGAAGGGAAAGGTGAAAGCCTCACTCAGGGCTGGACCACAAAGGCTCAGCGCCTGGAGGCTGAATTTGAACAGCCAGAGACCAGGGCTATCAGAGGGGCACAGCATGGGGCCATAAGGATCAGGGATGCCTTGAGGCAGCAATTTGAAGCTGAAAACCACTAATATTTGTTGCTATTCTCAGGAGTGCAGTGCTTGTAATGCTAAAAGGTGATTGTGGTTGGTGCAGACAATGCAGTATGAAGGTATAAGAAAATCGCCTGTTGCTTTGCAGGGCTTTGTTTGCTTTCAATTAATGGAATAACGATGGCTTTCAAACCAAAACAATTCTTTTATTAAAAAACAACAACCAGAGGAGAGAGACAAAAAAACACATCAGCACTGAGGGAGATGGGGGAAGGGAGGATCCCAGGAGGAGGTGGGGTCCCGGGATGGTTAAAGATTTGTGTATGTCCAGGTATCATATCCAACCTTCTCCTTTGGAGTACAGTACTTCAGCAGGACTAAACTGCAGAGGGACAGGTGTTGAGGGTACTGGGAGTCCACAGGGTTGGACTGTGACAGGGAAGGAGTAAAATGCCGCGGGTACAGAATGGTGCCAGGAGGTTGATAAGAGTGTGTTGGCGGTGTCTGGGGGACACATGGGAAAGCGTTCCGCGACGGCAGCTGCAGGGGCGGGCGGGCGGGCACGGAGCTGCTCGGTTTGCGGTGGTAGTAGTGCCTGGAGCGTGTCCGCTTGGCGCTCCATAATGTTTCAGAGTCGCTCCGTGGCTTCGTTCTGGCGCGCCGCGTTCTTCTTTCGGTCCCTCTTCTCGCTGTCCCGCCACTCCTTCAGTTCTTGTTTTTCCGCCACGGAGTGCATCATGACCTCACGCAGAAAGTCCTCCTTAGTTCTTCCTGGCTGCTTTCTAATTCTGCGCAGCCGTTCAGCCGGCGATAACAAAGGCGGAGGCTGGGTTCCGAAGGTCCTATCTGTGAAGCCAAAATGCAACATTTTACAGAAGCACTATTGTTTGCAACACAGAGACCACTGATTCAAAACACAGGCGCTATTCCCACACCTATCAGTAACTGGCTGACCCCAGGCAAGCACACATGAGTCACAAGACCTTCAAAATGTTGAGTAACTGCAGGGGCAGGGGAAGTGTTCCAGGACCGTACTGTACACTGGGTACGTGGCTCTTGGGGAGAACCAGCACTGCGGGGGAGTGAGGGGGCTTATAATAATTACTGTCCCCACATTTTCCACAGGCTGTGTTCATTATGGAAGATACCTCGCTGTTGACAGTGAGCAGGGAATCAAGGGAGGGTTTTCTTCAAGACTGCGCCTTCCGCTCTGGACATTATGCAACTCCCCTGTGTGCAGCAATGGTCCCTCCCCAGTAGCGGCAGAGAGGCATGGGAAAGTTACCGTTAATGGGGCAAGAAACAAAGCAGCTCTGCCAAGGAACCTGCAGAAGCAGATTGTCCAGTATCTCCATGAGAGTTTCCTGGAGTTCTCTGAGGCAGATTCCCATGAAGCGAGGGAGTCAATCAACACCCTGTTGCACCGCTCAGACTAGGCATGTGGTGGTACATGCATCATACAGACACAAGCCTGTTTTCTGCAACCCTCCTGCCTCCAACAACTCGCTTCAGCAATTCCCAAAATCAAAGCCACTTACCAGGGGCCTCCTCTCCTGTTTGCGCTTCGCCAACATCCGACAGCTGTGACTGGCTAGCCTCCTCCAGGGTAGAGAAAAGCTCCGGGCTGCGTGCAGCTCTGACCTCCGAGTCATGCTCTGCCTCTGGGCCTCCCTCCTCCTCCACATCTTTGTCCAAGGTTTCCTCCTCCTGGCTCGGTCCACTCTCAACGGGCACGCGAGCCACCAAAGTATCCACAGTGACCTTCACAGTGGTGGTGGGGTCACCACCGAGTATCACGTCCAGCTCTTTGTAGAACCAGCAGCTCATGGGCGCAGCACCAGAGCAGCAGTTTGCCTCCCACGCCTTGTGGTAGGCATTCTGCAGCTCCTTCATTTTGACCCTGCACTGCAGTGTGTCCCGGTCGTGGGCCCTATCATGCATCGTGAAATCTGCCCATGGGTATCATAATTCCTACGGCTGGAGCGCAGCTGGGACTGCACAGCCTCCACTCCCAAAATGCTGATGAGGTCCAGCAGTTCGGCATTGCTCCAAGCGGGGGATCGCCTGGTGTGTGGAGCGGGCATGGCCACCTGGAAAGATGCGCTGAGACCACTGCTTGCGTCACCGAACAAACAGGAAGGGGACTTTCAAAATTCCAAAGGAATTTAAGGGGTGTGGATGATGGTTGGTCACCTCAGGGCAGGGCAGTAGAGTTCAAACCGATGACCAGAGAGGTGATAACAGGCATTGTGGGACGCCTCCCAGAGACCAATCGCAGCGCTGTAATCGACCCAGGTTTCTACACTGGCACAGAGTGCTGCACGCCTCTCGTCGGGGTGGTTTTTTACAGCACTGCAACTGTGCAGTTTCTGCGCACTAAGTGGCTTGGCAGTGTGTGCACCTCAGGAGTTATACCACAGAAAGCTGCTTTACTGCACAGAAACTTGCCAGTGTCGACAAGGCCCGAGTCTCTCTGTGCCTCAGCTCCCCGTCTGTAAAATGGGAATGATAGTACTTCCCTGCCTTCGAGGGTTGTTGTGAGTTTCAATACTTTATAGAGTGTGATGTGCTTTGGCTTAGATACTACAGAAATGAGAGCCCTAATAATAAATACCTTAGATATATTTTCAAACATGACGGTAAAATAGCACTGAAGATACACGTAGTAGTTAGGATGATATTTATTTCTTGAAAATATAGGCCCCAATCCAAAGGGCGAGAGGGAAGACAAATAATCCTTACGCTCTTACTTAATTTTGCACATGTGATAGTAATCCCTCAATGTGCATGCATCTTTGCATGATTGGGCCTCAAGTAAGATTGCCAGGTGTGGTTTGAATTTGTAAATCACATTCATTTTTTTGTTTAAAGCACTGTATTTTAAATTTTAAAATAACAATAAGAAAGACAAAATGTGAATGACTGCAGCTCATCCATGACATGAAAATTCCCAGCACACTGGTTCAAACAACTCATTCTGGAAAAGGAGAACAGTGACAAGGGTGAGCTTATGCAATATTTGGTGACTCTTATAATTTCCAGTTATTTTACAGAATGATCTATCTTTAAAAGATTTTTGTTTCTTTTTCACACGATTTGCTGACATTTAAAATATTATAATATTGTTGTATTTAAAAATATACCTGTAAGGAAATCCTACATTTTTACAAAGAGTCAACAATGTCAATGACCATTGATATTTTAAAAAAATCATTTGGTCCATCCAGTGAAAACAGAAATCAAACTGTTTTAGTATATTTATTCATCTTTCCATATCTTATTTGTAGGGTTGTCAATTAGGGAACATTAGTCCACCATCTCTTCTATCTATGTGTGAGACTCCCTTTTTAAAAAATGAGAGGGACTATCTCTGTTCCTCCAAATATCTTCCAGACCATTGTCTCCTTTTCCCATTAGGTGTCCTGTTCTCCAGTTGGCCACAAACAGAGAAACATCTCCATTTATAGACTGTATTGGGAATGCAAAACTGCTTAACTAAGGCCCAACCAGTGGACATGGAGAGAAGGTGGATGACTGCAAGAGTCAAGAAAGTTACCTCTTCCCAAATCTCCCAGCAAAGACAGTGTCATCATGTCTCCCATTTTTGCTGCTGTTAGAGAGAGTCAGAAATTGGCTGCTGGATGTCTATGCATCATCCAGGGTTGTGCTCTCTCTTTGCAGCAGTACAGAAATGGAAATAAAAAAAAAAAAAGACAGGATGGCACAGAATTTGGTAATTCCAGAGTATACAGCACCCTTCACTTTTAGCACGCTGTTTCAAATCCAATCCATGTCAATAATGACTGAAAGGTATCACCATCTGAAGCCTGCTTGGTGAGCTGTGCAAAATGATTCGGTCCAGTTTCTCGTGTCCACATAATGAAAACTACCATCACACTTGACATCCATTTTGGACAGTTTGAGCTGACAGGCCAAGAACTAAATGAGCAATGATTGAGCGCGGCAACAAAATATTCTTTGCTGATAGTCTATAAATACAATTCATAAAATAAAAAGAAGGATCTCTGTAAATTATCCTTCTCCCTAGGGAAAAACAAACTGTATTTGTCCAGTTCTTCAATTCTCATCTCCTTCCCTGCACCCCAAACCCCTAAGGTCAAAAGCTGCAAGATATTCAGTGTTCCTTTCATCACTTATTTCATCACCTTAAGACTTCTTCAGCCATTGATATTACTGATAATATCTTACAGATTTAAGATATCCACATCCTGTTTCTGAAGAAACTTTAATAGTGATAGCAGGAAGCACAGAGCCTGAGGAGTGTCTAATGTTTGTGAAAAAAATAACTAAGTAGCTTAATCCCCAATTCATAGATTTCACAGGTTCCAAGGCCAGAAGGGACCATTATGATCACTTAGTCTGACGTCCTGTATAACAGGCCATAGAATTTCTCCAAAATAATTCCTAGACCAGATCTTTTAGAAAAACAGTGACTTTTTAAAAATGTCAGTGATGGAGAATCTACCACATCCCTTGGTAAACTGTTCTAGTGGTTAAAAATTTATACCTTATTTCCAGTCTGAATTTGTCTAGTTTCAATTTCCAGCCATTGGATCATGTTATACCTTTCTCTGCTAGATTGAAGAGCCCATTATTAAATATTTGGTGTTGTAGCCATGTTGGTCCCAGGGTATTAGAGACAGAACATGAGTGAAGTAGTATCTTTTGACAGGTTTCAGAGTAACAGCCGTGTTAGTCTGTCTTTGCAAAAAGAAAAGGAGTACTTGTGGCACCTTAGAGACTAACCAATTTATTTGAGCATGAGCTTTCGTGAGCTACAGCTCACTTCATCGGATGCATACTGTGGAAACTGCAGAAGACATATCTTTTGCTGGACCAACTTCTGTTGATGAGAGAGAGAAACTTTTAAGCTCTTCTTCTGATCTGTGAAATGGAGTGTCACAGCTAAATACAAGGTGGAACAGACGGTTTAGCGTAAGTAGTTAATATATATTTCAAGGGGACATTCAAGGTTAAGTGGTCCATTAACACCTCTCCAGTCATTCAGGGTGGGAAGTGGGGGGGAGAGGGCAGTTTAGTGCATTACAGATTGTTGTAATAAGCCATAAACCCAGTGTCTCTACTCAGGCCATGCTTTTTGGTATGTAGCAAAGTTATTAATTTAAACTCCCAGACTCATCTTCTGAAGATATTGTGCAGGTTTCCTTTCAGGATGAGGACTGAGGGGTCAGATATAGAGTGATCGCTTTCTGAAAAGTTTTCACCCACAGGTGATGTGGTGTCTTTTATCATTTTTCTGTGAGAGTTCATTCGAGAATGTAGTGATTGCCTGGTTTCACCCACATAATTGCTGGGCTCTGACTGCGGTACTCCACATGTTCTGACATGCATGTGTAGGACCCATGGATTTTGAAAGGTGTGTTGTGGGGGTATTAATTGTCGTAACAGTGCAGAAACCTGCACAACACCTTCAATAGACAAGCCTGAGAGTTTAAATTCATAACTTTGCTAGATACTAAAAATCATGGACTGAATAGAGACACTGGATTTACGGCTTATGACAACAATCTGTAACCCACTAAACTACCTTCTCAGCCTTGCTCCCCCATGGCTGGAGGGGTGTTAATGGGCCACTTCATCTTGAATGGTCCCTTGAAATGTATGTTAACTACTTATACTAAACAATCTGTTCCACCTTTTATTTAGCTATGACACTCTGAATACACTTCCCAGACCTGAAGAAGAATCTGTGTAAACTTGAAAGTTTGTCTCTCTCACCAGCAGAAGTTGGTCCAATAAAAGATATTACCTCACCCACCTTGTCTCTCTAATGTTCCCCACGTAGGTATGCTTCCCCTAAATGGAAGCAAGGTATTTATTAAGTACATGCCTAACTTTAAGCACATGATCAGTCCCATCAGAGTCAGAGAAACCAACCATATGATTAAAGTTAGGCATGTGGATAAGTACATTACCTGAAATGGGGCCAAAAGAAGTAGAGAGTCCAACTTTCAAATTCTAGCTTACAGAATCCTGGCTCTCCCCTCCATTCTGCCTCAGTAACTGCACTCACCTTTGGTGGTCTTTTTGTTTCTCATGCCTCCCACTCTAGAGGACACAGAGCGTCACTTGAGCCTGTTCCTGCTGTTTCCATCCTCTTCTTCCTTGGTGGAGTCACTTTCTACTCCTTTGAAATGGATATTGTTATTTACATTCCCCCCATGCTTAGCATCCTCTTTCCTGGTTGACTTCAATGTCTGGTTCTCCTTCCTCCTCTCCTCCTAATCCTACTCTACACTCTCCTCATAGTTGCAACTTCCATATAGATAATACGTCTGATCTTGCTGGCTCCCATTTGCCCTCCCTCATGTCCTCCTTTGTTCTTCAGGTCTGGATTGATTCCCCTACTCACTGTCCTGGCAACCCTTTTGAGCTAATCTTCACCTTGTCTCTAGTCTCCAGGTTCCCTTTCTCACTCTCTACTGCACTGGTGTATGATTTATACAGTGGCGGATTAGCGGCCCCACTCCGCCCACCCAGGGCTCCTGCTGAGGAGCGGGAGAAGCCACCCCTCCCCGATCCTGCTCCCCAGCAGGAGTGCTGGGCAGAGTGGCATGGCAGGGCAACTCGCACGACCCGACCCCATTTCCCTGGCAGGGAGACTACAGGCAGAAGGGGTGGGGACGGGCCCCCACTTGCTCTGGCCCAGGGCCTCTGGATTTATATCATGTCTGCCAGTTTGCGGCGTTGGTTGCTGTGTTACTGGAGTTCGTAGAGCACAAGGCCCTACCTCCAGACATTTTCCACAAACAGATGTTATTTCCACAAATCTATATGGAAATCACCTTCATCTGTAACTCTTTCATTCAGTGAAAAGAACAGATTATGCAATTAATTAATATTAGTGATCCCCTGAAATGATTATCATAGCATCATAGTATTATTATGGCAGGTGTCACCAGGTGACACTGATACACATAGGCCAGGTCTACACTACAGACTTATATTGGTATAACTACATTGCTCAGAGGTGTGAAAAATCCACACCCTTGAGCAAGGTGGTTTTACTGAGGCAATCCCCAGCTTCTCCCGTCAACACAGCTACTGCCTCTCAGGGAGGTGGCTTAACTATCCCAAGGGAAGAACTTCTCCCATTGGTGAAGGAGCATCTTCACTTAAGCAGTACAGCAGCACAGCTGCACTGGTGAAATTGCGCTGACACAGCATTTTAAATGTAGACCTGCCCTTAGTCTTTCAAGTCCTTTTTCTTAGTGTGCCAGCAAATATTCAGAATTGAGAAGACATGCTGTGCTGTTAGGTTTTGTTATGCAAGGGTCTGTGTAGAGCTTGAGGTCCTTGGAGAGAGCACCGTAAGAGCAGTGGGAGAGTTTGGTGTCTGCCTGAGGCCTGGCTCAACAACACAAAGTTAGGTCAACATAAGCCGATGCAGTCCAGTCAGTCCCAGCAGTTAAGCCTGGGCGAGCCTGATGCAGGGGAAGGAACCTGGGGTAAGTGTGTAAATGTTTTTCCCGTTACAATGAGGTACTGATGGCACCCCAGCTTAGCCAGGCACAACCATCGACTTTTCATTAATTTACTTTGTCTAGAAGAGGGAGCCAAAGATTTCTAGGGATGGTGGCCTTATTTCTTCCTTCACAGTAGGACACTTTCCCACGCCAGTCGGTGGTAACTTCAGCAGGCACCATTGCAATAAATACGCTAGCAGCATACAGGTCTGGGCAGCTTCAGGACACCAGCTGTGCTCTTTTTGCCAGTAGGTCCACAAGAGTCCGCAGCATCTGTTTGCTGCCAGAGAAGCCCTGTTATGTCCTGGTGCTCTCCTTTTCCTGCTGAGTCTACTGGGCCTGTCACCTGTCTGCTCTTTCCTTCTCCATACAGCCTGCCACACTCACCCTCCAGGCCCTCTGCTCACAGACTGATGCAGCACTGGCTTGCAGGATCTTGCTGAACATGTCATCCCAAGTCCCTTTCTTTCTCCTCCTCATTTCCATCACTGCTGGGGGGGCCAAACTCATCCTGGCTGGTGCGGTGACTGGTGCCATGCATGAGCAATCCAAAGCAGAAGTGTCAATAAGCATATCTTGATTAACACTATAGGGGGGCAAGGCAAGGGAGTAACTCTCACTTTCTGTTGTGATTATCCTGACAATGGTAGCTCTGTGTGTTTTATCTGCAGCTGCTGTCATTATGGCCTTTACGGGTCCCTCCTCCGCAACTATGGAACTCCTGAACCAGACAAGGAGGAGAAAGAAGAGGACTTGGGATGACCTGTTCAATGAGATTCTGTGAGCCAGTGCAGCATCAGACAGTGAGCAGAGGGCCTGGAGGGTGAACATTGTAGGCTGCATGGCAAAGGAAAGGCCGGAAGTCTCAGCAGGAAAAGAAGAGGGAGATGCACCAAGACATAATGGGGCTTCTCTGGCAGCAACCACAGACGCTGCAGACTTTTGTGAACCTACAAGTTCAGCAATCATGGGCTCACCTCCCTTTGTAGTTCATGGACAACCGCAATATAGCACCTCCCTCCACCCCCCTCAACATTCCACATGGCATCAGGGGCTGCATCACTACCCCCACTGCTGCACACTGGTGGTCAGTAAGGACAACCAGTTTCACGTACACTGGCCTGTGAGAATCACGCTTTCTGTATGTGTAGCCAAAACAGACACGAATGGTCTTTCCCCTCGTTAAGTTCTGTTCCATTAATTTATTTTATTTTTAATGTATTTGCTTTTAAATTGCACGGATTTTTTTTTTTTTGCAGTGGTTTTCTTACTCAGCAAAATTCAGTTTTTTTGGAAAATAATTCATCTTTATTAGTTCCCAACTTATGCTGCAGAGTGCCTAGAGGTACTGAAAACACTCACGTAGTTGTTATTGTACAGTGTGCCACAACTCATAGGATCAGTGATAAACACAGCATAATAATCATAAAGGTACAGCAAGCATCGTAAAGTGAGTAGGTACACTGACAGTGTTCTATTCATAGATGTACACCAAGCACCACACAATTCCTAGCAGGCCCCAGAACTGCAGGGCCAGGTACAGAACAGTCCACCACAACACATTACTGTGGCTCACTGTTAAAGTGCTCTTTCATGGCCTCCCTCAATCGTAGAGCTCCATATTGAGCTCCAATAGCTCTTGTACCTGACTTCAAACTCAGCAGAGTGCCCCTCTATCCCAGCGGCAACTTTTGCCTCACAGATATTATCCAGGACCCAGGAAGAAACTATAACCACTGGGATATTTTTCTCACAGAGCTCCAGTCTTGCGAGTAAACAACACCATGCTCCCGTCAATCTACCAAATGCACATTCAACATCATTCTGCACCTGCTGAGCTGATAATTGATGCTTTCCTTGGTGCTGTCAAGGTGTCTGTTGAACATCTTCAAAAGCCAGTGAAGCACGGGGTAGGCCAAGTCCCCCAGGATCAATATTGGCATTTTAATATCATCAGTGGTAATCTGCAAGTCGGGGAAAAAAAGTCCCAACTTTCTGTGGGACTTAAAGTCCTGTGTTCTTAAAGATCCAAGTGTCATGCACCTTCCCAGACCAGCCAACATTGATGGTGAAGCATTCCTGGTGTTCCGCCAACACTTGTATAGTCATAGAAAATTAGCCCTTTCTGTTGATATTCTCTGTGGCAAGGTGGTCTGGTGCCAAAATAGGGATATGTGTGCTCTCTATTGTTTCACCATGGGTCGGGAACCCTGTAGCTGCAAATCCATCCACTGTGTCCTGCACATTCCCAAGAGCACAGTCTTGCATAGCAGGACATGATTAATGTCCCTACACACTTCAGTGACAATGACCCCCCACAACGGATTTTTCCAACTCCAAAATGATTTCCCACTGACCAATACCAGTCTGGCATTGCAAGTTTCTACAGTACAATTGGTATTTGCTTCTCCACTGTCAGAGCAGATCTCATTTTGGTGTCCCTGCACTGGAGAGCTGGGACAAGCTCAGTGCACAGATCCAGGAATGTGGTTTTGCAGATCCAAATGTTCTGCAGACACTGCTCATTGTCCCCAACCTCCATTATGATGTAATCCCACCAGTCAGAGCTCATTTCTCAGACCCAGAAACAGCATTTACAGCTGCTCCATGAATGCCACCAACAGCTTTGAACTGACTTTGACTATGTCCCACAGCAATCTGTCCTCTAATAAATTATCTTGTTCCCAGCTGATTCAGTTCTTGAAACTCTGCAAATACCGGCGGAGAAGAATGCATCCTGTGTTTGCAATGCTTATGACAATAGTGCAGAGCTGTGCAGGTTACATATATCAACCAGAGATGGCGAACGGTGAAAAGGACCACATGCCTTCCTGGGATTTTTAAAAAAGGCATGAAAATTATGGGATATGGATGAAATTATGGGATGGAGAAAGTTGTATGCTGGGAAGTTGACCTCTTGCTCCCAGTCACATCTGTGCACCTTGTTCTGCCCCACTATGCATTGCCAAAATGTCCTAAAAGACATGGTGCTGGACAGTGGTCTGTTGCACACTGCAATACCTACCGATGGTGCACCACACTGTGCATCAACACAAGCACAGCACGGACTCAAGGAGCCAAGTGGGTATGTGCACGAGCAATATATTTACGGCGGTAGCTGTATGCCAGGGTGACTTGCGTTGGCCAAAGTATGTAGTGTAGACATGGCCTGAGGTCTCTGAATATAATCAATTTTGGATGCAGAGCTGCTCCCTGGGTTGGGTTGAGATTTCTAAAAGAAGGGATTGCCCTGCCTCGTGTTTGACCACCTTTGTTTCAGGGTTGGTGTATATGTGTAACTAAAACAAGTTATGTTGATAATATAGAATTTGTGTCATTGATTTCTCCTCCACTGGGAGGCACCTGGAAGGCCCTGGGCTTTAGCCACTTCTTGACAAAAGGGTGTCAGAACAGGACACTGGGGTTGGAGGATGGGGCAACAGTATTTATAGAAGGAACCTGAAATGTCTCTGACAGTTTTAGATGCTAAGCAGTTTTTAAATGGTTTTAGCCTTTGTGATGCAAAAGCCTGATCCTGCAACCCTTATTTACACATGTAATCCCACGAAAGACAACTGGATGCAAGTAAGGGTTTACACTAGGCTCATGTTGTTTAGCTTCAGGTCTGCACTCTTGATGAGAGGGGCTATTGACTTCAATGGGAGTAGGATCAGATTTTTAATGAGTGTCTGTATTAATGTCAGGTATTGTACATGGGCTAAATCCTGTTCACACAAGTCAGCCACTGAGCTCAGCAGGACTAATCCTGTGCACAAAATTAAGCTTTTGCATATGTGATTGCACAATTGAGGTGTTAAATGGAAGCAGGAACAAGGCTAGAATTGCCAATTTTGGTTGGATGTATTCCTGGAGGTTTCATCACATAACATACTCTTTAATTAAAGATTAATCTTTAATGCCTGGAGACTCCAGGACAATCCTGGAGGGTTGGCAACCCTAAACAGGGCTCATTGACTGCTATGGGACTACTACTCACAAAAGGCAAGTAGGTTTTTTGCTCCATATAACTTAACTTCTTTCAAATGCCAGAGTGGCTGAGAGGCAAATAAAGCCTTGCACTTTTTTTTGAGAAAAGAAAAGGAGTACTTGTGGCACCTTAGAGACTAACCAATTTATTTGAGCATGAGCTTTCGTGAGCTACAGCTCACTTCATCAGATGCATACCGTGGAAACTGCAGCAGACTTTATATATACACAGAGAATATGAAACAATACCTCCTCCCACCCCACTGTCCTGCTGGTAATAGCTTATCTAAAGTAATCTTCAGGTTAGGCCATTTCCAGCACAAATCCAGGTTTTCTCACCCTCCACCCCCCCACACAAATTCACTCTCCTGCTGGTGATAGCCCATCCAAAGTGACAACTCTTTACACAATAAGAAAAGGAGTACTTGTGGCACCTTAGAGACTAACCAATTTATTTGAGCATGAGCTTTCGTGAGCTACAGCTCACTTCATCAGATGCATACCGTGGAAACTGCAGCAGACTTTATATATACACAGAGAATATGAATTGTTTCATATTCTCTGTGTATATATAAAGTCTGCTGCAGTTTCCACGGTATGCATCTGATGAAGTGAGCTGTAGCTCACGAAAGCTCATGCTCAAATAAATTGGTTAGTCTCTAAGGTGCCACAAGTACTCCTTTTCTTTTTGCGAATACAGACTAACACGGCTGTTACTCTGAAACCTTTTTTTTGAGAGGGACACATTGACACCCATATGTAAAATAAATTAACTAGTGATAACATAGGAAATTGCCCTAGAACCACCCATTTAGAATGAGGTTATAGAAAACAAATATTACTCAAACAATCCTACAGCAGAAGTGGTTTGTACTGATTTCAGCATTTCCAAGGTAATTCACAGCAGGAGCCATTTCTTTTGAACAATATAAGTCAAATTCTGCCTGGCATAACTTCTTCAGTTTTCAGTGAGGTTATACAGAGGAGGAAAGTTCTCCCGAAAAGTTTAATGAGTGCTCCAAAGTGTGGAGATTTTGATCATGGTAGATAATGTTTCCCAGTTCATACTAACATTCAGCTACTTTGCCTCCTGATGACTAGGAGTTTGTTTTTTAATAATTCTTTTATTTTAATAATTATTACAGAGAACTGCTTCAGGGCAGAACAATCTAAGAAGGCTGCTATTTTAATACTAGGAGGGGGTTAATTCAGTATCTGAATTAATACTGAAATGTGCAGCATTGCAGAAAAATGTTCTGGATGGGAATTTTTTTTAATTGCCAGTTTTTACGTCCATATAAAAATACTTCTCTGACCAGCTTCTCTCCTTGCCAATATTCGGATTATTATTTATATCATCGTAGCACCTAAGAGCCCTAGTCCTGGGCCAGGACCCCATTGTGCCAAACACTGTACAAACACAGGACAAGATGGTCCCTGCCCCCAAAGAGTTGCAGTTCTTTACAGTTCTCCAGCAACTAATGGTGTTCAGGGAAACACCTGTGGAAGGTAGCTGATGAGCTGTCAAATGCAAGAGCTGGTCTGTTCACTTAAAACCTAAGACACACTCCCACCCCTCATAACAAAAATAAGACACATCATTAGTGGCACTTTATCAAGCTGCTGAAGAAATGCAGGCCAGGAAGACACAAATAATAGCTAATGTCACACACAATTGGTATTAAGCGAGCTATATCGCAGTGATGCCATTTTTTATTTAATGTGTACATTAAATACGTTGGCTGAACAGTAGCGTAGAGGAGTGGGAAGAGATTAGCATGCACTTAAGCCAACAATGTAGCAATGAAATAGAAAAGTATAACTGAAGTCTAGCCTCTCTTTTCTCTTCATTTTATTGGTCATGTTCTTGGTTTTGCTGCAGTACATAAGCTCCATCTTTCTATCAATCAATCTATCCTTATGCATTTTTATATCATTTTCTTTAGGGGATGAGGGGAGCAGAAATAATGGGTTGACTTCATACCAACAATGTGATTTTGCTTGTTATTTGTGTCTCTTGGCACTTTGACACTCGTGTTTTGAATGGTTTAAAAGAGGGGAAATCAATCCCTTTTAAAACCTTTACATTACCTTGAAATTTCAGGACTGAAGTGGTTCTTGGTGTAAGGAACATGGAATAGAGCCAAACAGCATCAATACACTTTAGCTAAAATTAATCTCAAAGGCTTCTGCACTTTACTAGACAATTTCACTCTAAATGGATGCATCTAGGGCAATTTTTTTCCCAACTAAATTGAGTGAAGTATAAAAGGGATAAGTGATACATCTTCACTTACTTTGCTGAAGCAAAGCAAATTTTATCTTCCAGAAACAATGAATTATTAAGATCTTTACATCTAATTTTAGATTTAAATGAAGATTTTGATTTAACCAGTTCAGAAATGCTGTCTGTGCATAAATCAGGTACTCTCTCTTCTTTTTGACATTTTTCTAACTAGGCTTTTGGGGTTTTTTTTACAGTTAAATTCTGTGACAGGGCATCATCGCTGTCCTATCTCTTTTCTAGCCACAACCCACAACCTTGGAAGACAGGCCAGTCCTTGCTTGGCAGCCCCCCAACCTGAAGCAAATACTCACCAGCACCTACACACCAGACAACAAAAACACTAACCCAGGAACCAATCCTTGCAACAAACCCTGCTGCCAACTCTGTCCACATATCTATTCAAGGGAGACCACAATAGGACCTAACCACATCAGCCACACCATCAGGGTCTCGTTCACCTGCACATCTACCACTGTGATATATGCCATCATGTGCCAGCAATGCCCCTCTGCCATGTACATTGGCCAAACTGGACCATCTCTACGCAAAAGAATAAATGGACACAAATCAGCCATCAAGAATTGTAACATTCAAAAACCAGTAGGAGAGCACTTCAATCTCCCTGGACACGCAATAACAGACTTAAAAGTGGCCATTCTTCAACAACAAAACTTCAAAAACAGACTTCAGTGAGAAACTGCAGAACTGGAATTAATTTGAAAACTTGACACCATCAAATTAGGCCTGAATAAAGACTGGGAGTGGCTTGGTCACTACAAAAAGTAATTTTCCCTCTGTTGATACTCATACCTTCTTGTCAACTGTTGGGAATGGGCCACATCCACCGTGATTGAATTGGTCCCTCACTTGGTAAGGCAACTCCCATCTTTTCATGTGCTGCATATTTATATCTGCCTACTGTATTTTTCAAGCATCTGATGAAGTGGGTTATAGCCCACGAAAGCTTATGCCCAAATAAATTTGTTAGTCTCTAAGGTGCCACAAGGTCTCCTCATTGTTTTAATCCACTAGAAGACCTTCTTCTGATCAAACACCTTGTGCAACTTATTCACAATGTTCTTTCTCAGCACCTTAACAAACTTGTGCAGCACTGTGTTTCCAATTGCATACAATCCTTAGCTCACTGATCCAAGGAGGGGAAAAACTGATGGTATCTTCTCCTGAGAGATGCAATGGCAACGCCAAGGCCCTGGTAAGCCTGCCACTCTCTTTCTCCCCCGCCCCCCCCCACAGCACTTCGTTCCTGTGCCTCTTCTACCCTATGGGTAAAGGGTTAATTAAAGTTTGGGGCTCCTCTCAGCCCATCCCAATTCACCGAGTAGGTACAGCTCCTGCTAATCAGGACTCTTCCTGAGCAACTACCTGTAGTTGAGGTGCATCAGTTGCTGTTTCCCAGAACTGTGTGTGACAATGGTCCATCCTTGCCTCTGTGGGTCCCGTGTTTCCTGGTGGATTTCGCTAGCCTCAGAGGCTCACTGTGATCCTCCATGTAACCCTTCTTTCTCTAGAGACAAGGGTCACAGTCTACTGAGCCATTTTCATCATAAGCCAGCGAGGGAGGTGAGGAGAAGTTATCCTTCCTTGCACAGTCTCTGTTGTCTCCCAGTCTCAGTGATTAATCAGGGGGCAAAGGTTGTGGGGTGGGGGGGGAGCCCAGGCCCACCCTCTACTCCGGGCTCCAGCCCAGGGACCCTAATAGTATCAGCTATGGTAGCTGACCTTTTAGAAACATGACATGTACAATTCCCTGGGCTACTTCCCCCACAGCAGCCCTCACTTCCTCAAGCTCCACTTCACCCTTACCTCAGGGCCTCCTTCCTTGTGCCTAATATGGTGTATACTACTCAGCCTCTCCAACAGCACAACTTCCTCCCACAGCTCCTGACATGCACACCCACCTGACTAACTGGGAGGCTTTTAACTAGTTTCAGCCAGCCCCGATTGGCTTCAGGTGTCCCAATCAACCTAGCATCCTCCCTGCCTTCTGGAAAGTTCTTAATTGGCCCCAGGTGTCTTAATTGACCTGAAGTAGCTGCCATTTCACTTATCCTGGTACCAGGGATTTGTTTAGCCTGGAGCTAATATAGCTATCTTCCACTACTTTTCTATAGCCATCTGGCCTTGCCCTGTCACATCTGTCACAGATTTCCTGATGTGAAAAAATTCTTTACAATGATACAGATCAGTGGTACCACTAACTGAGAGTGAGTTTCTGTCCCTGAATATACCATACCTCATGTGGAATCCCATTGAAATTAATGGGGCTATTTGTGAAGTAAAGTAGAACTCAGTGTGTTCTTCCTTTCCTGCCTTGTATGGTGGAAAGGAAGTGGAGGCAAACCTGGCTTTAAGCTACCTTCGTGCCTCCTTCATTCTGGTTGTGTGTGTATCACTGCGTATATTTACACTACAGTTAGAGAGACAAGATGGGTGAAGTAATGAATGAACTCACACAGGAAAGTGATGAAAGACAAAAGCACTCCATCACCGGCTGCGGGTGAACACTTATCAGAAAAAAGAAAAGGAGTACTTGTGGCACCTTAGAGACTAACCAATTTATTTGAGCATGAGCTTTCGTGAGCTACAGCTCACTTCATCAGATGCATACCGTGGAAACTGCAGCAGACTTTATATATACACAGAGAATATGAAACAATACCTCCTCCCACCCCACTGTCCTGCTGGTAGTAGCTTATCTAAAGTAATCATCAGGTTAGGCCATTTCCAGCACAAATCCAGGTTTTCTCACCCTCCACCCCCCCACACAAATTCACTCTCCTGCTGGTGATAGCCCATCCAAAGTGACAACTCTTTACACAATATGCATGATAATGAAGTTAGGCCATTTCCTGCACAAATCCAGGTTTTGTGCAGGATTTGTGCAGGAAATGGCCTAACTTCATTATCATGCACATTGTGTAAAGAGTTGTCACTTTGGATGGGCTATCACCAGCAGGAGAGTGAATTTGTGTGGGGGGGTGGAGGGTGAGAAAACCTGGATTTGTGCTGGAAATGGCCTAACCTGATGATTACTTTAGATAAGCTATTACCAGCAGGACAGTGGGGTGGGAGGAGGTATTGTTTCATATTCTCTGTGTATATATAAAGTCTGCTGCAGTTTCCACGGTATGCATCTGATGAAGTGAGCTGTAGCTCACGAAAGCTCATGCTCAAATAAATTGGTTAGTCTCTAAGGTGCCACAAGTACTCCTTTTCTTTTTGCGAATACAGACTAACACGGCTGTTACTCTGAAACTTATCAGAAAGCAATCACTCTCTATCATTCTGACCTCTCAGTCCTTATCCTCAAAGGAAACCTGCACAATGCTTTCAAAAGATGAGCCTGGGAGCTTAAATTCATTACTCTGCTAGACACTGAAACTCATGGACTGAACAGACATACTGGATGTCTTATATTATAAGGCTTATTATAACAATCTGTTACCCACTAACTCCCTCTCCCCATTTTTGTCCTATGACTGCGGAACTGTTAATGGGCCACTCTACCTTGAATGTCCCTTACAATATGTGCTAACTACTTATACTAAACAGTCTGTTCCACCCTTGCGTTTTGCTGTGATCCTGGGAGTTCCTTTCCCAGACCTGAAGAAGAGCTCTGCAGGGCATGGCTACACTGGAAACACAAGGAGATTAGCTCCCAGCGCTTGGAGCCGGTTTACACTAGCGCTTTAAAGTGCTCTGACTTACTGCGCTCAGGGGCGTGATTTTTCACACCCCTGAGCCAGCAAGTTAGAGCACTATAAAATGTGAGTGCAGCCAAGCCCTTAGCTCCATAGCTTGTTTCTATCACCAACAGAGGTTGGTCCAGTCAGGGGTGTGTGCAAGAATTTAAATTTGACCCCCGTTTGGGGTCCCCGGAGGAGCTCAATCTTCCCTCCCTCCGCCCTGCCCAGCCCCAGCAGGAGCTCAGTCTTCCCTGCCTCTGTGGCTCTGGGGCCAGAGAAGTTCTGTGCTCTGTGATTACTGGGGGGGGGAGGGGGGGGGCTGGTGCCCCTGCTTACCCCCTCTTGTGCATGCCTCTAAGTCCAATAAAAGATATACCTCACCCAGCTTGTCTTTCTTATATCTTGGGACCAACACAGCTACAACTACACTGCATACACTGCAATATGACATCTGCGGCTGGACCGTGCCAGCTGGCTCTTTAATTGCGGTTTAGACACTTGAGTTCAGGCTGGAGCCCAGGCTCTGGGACCCTGTGTCTGGCATGGGCCAGCTGCAGGTATCTAATTGCCATGTAAACATACCTATAGAGTGTGCCAAGGGATGCTCTAAATTGTGCCATTTTGTAATGACCCGCTATAGCAGTGGTTCTCAACCTTTCCAGACAAGTGAACCCCTTTAAAGAGTCTGATTTGTCTTAAGAAGAAAAGGAGTACTAGTGGCACTAGTATTCCTTTTCTTTTTGTGAATACAGACTAACAGGGCTGCTACTCTGAAGCCTGATTTGTCTTGTGTACCCCCAAGTTTCACCTGACTTAAAAAGTACTTGCTTACAAAATCAGACATAAAAAAGTGTCACAGCCACACTATTACTGAAAAATTGCTTATGTTCTCATTTATACCATAGAATTATAAAATAAATCAGTTGGAATATAGATATTGTACTTAAATTTCAGTGTATAATATATAGAGCAGTATGAACAAGTTTCCGGCCAATGGGAGCTGTGGAGCTGGTGCTCGGGGCTGGGGCAGTGTCCGGAGCCCCCCGGCCGCGCCTCCACCTAGGATCCGAGGGACATGTGGCCGCTTTCAGGGAGCCACGTGGAGCCAGCTAGGGAGCCTGCCAGTCCCGCCAGCCCCCGCTCCTCCCCCCACACCAGCAGGGGTCCCCCCCCGAGCACCCACTGCACTCCAGGGTTGCCCCTGCCCCAGAGCACCCAAGATTAAGTTAGGAGTATATAGTACAAGTCATGGACAGGTCACGGGCCATGATTTTTTGTTTACTGCCTGTGACCTGTCCATGACTTTTACTAAAAATACCCATGACTGAAACATAGCCTTATCTATAGACTATTATGTTGACCTAGAACAGCCAGAGTTCAGTGCTTTCTGACCATGCCGCCAATCACCTCTGCCTCCTTCGACCTACCCCTGACATGCCCCCCTATGTTGGGGGCTGAGAGGGGGCAGCACAAAGCCATTATGCCAACTCTATGTCATCACCTACAATGAAGGGTGTTCTGTGAGGGCAATTTAAGCATCCTTTACAGACCTTTTATAACACTCTGGTGGTGTGAAGGGGCCATTTTGTAATGCAGAGTCTGTACAATGTGAGCAAAAATGGTAGAAATGGGTCCTAAATTTCTAAGGGGTTACTTAGGTGTTGCTCTTTCTTTTGGGAGATCCATCTCCCTGACTGCAACAGAGCTGGACTACTAGGTAGTTTGTCACTTAAAGTTCTCTAAATAGAAAGGATTTTTTAAAAAAGCTCTTCTGCCTTATGTTAAAATAGGTATTAAATATTACCAATCCATGTGCAAGCACCTTTACAATTTCAGCTGCTTTAAGAATCATAGTCAGCACTTAATAATTAAAAGAAGAAAAATCTTTAAATCATGAGTTATTTCTGTTGATTGCCCCTGTGTATTTTTACAGAGCACACTGATCTGCCAAATGTGTCCATGAGTCTGTCTATTTGTGAGAGATAGAGACCCTAGGAAAGGAGCTAGGGAATGGATTAGTAGCTCCTTGCATACAAAACTGCCCATCTTTCAGTGACCCACCTTTCCATATGAAGGGGACCAAATTCAGCCCTGACAAAAGCAGGGACAGCTCCTCCCACTGAAGTCAATGTAACTGCAGTCATTTAAGTGCATCTTGTGCCCATGTGCTCCAGGGCAATACTTTGCACAGGAAGTACAGTACACTCATTTTCTGAAATGATACAATATAGCGACGTAAAACAGCTGGCCAGGGTGAGCTGTTTCTGGAATACAAACCACTGATGACTCATCCTTCTCTTAGCCCATCTCTCTGCACTTCTCTTTATGACAAGTCATTTCTGTCATTCTGACTGTTGCCCATTTTCAGATCTGCTAAACCGATATAACAAAGGCAAGATATATTTCATACACAGGATACTAGAAAAGTATAGACAATCTGTGGCAAGGGCTTGGACAACTATATCTTCATTGAGGAGTATAAATGCCAAAATTAATTTTAATTCATCCGTTCCCAAAACTTGCCGTGTTTATTGAACTCTGAATTAATCATGGGGCAAGTTTACAGGGAGTTCGCCTGGTAAAAATACTACTTTAATGCTGCTGGGATTCTTTTATATCATGAATTATATGCTAGGACGTCTTTTTACTATTCCACATCTAAGCAAAAATGCGCTTTCATTCTCTCACAAATGGAGTGTGCATGAAGGTGAACTTGTTGGTTCAGCAAGCATTGGTCACAAAAATCAATGGACACCATTCTCTGCTGCTCTATATTGGGGGAATTCTACTGCAGTCAATGGGTTGGAGCCCATTTGCACCTAAAGAAAATTTGGCCCATTAAAAAAAGAATCCAGCAAAGTTCTTTTATAGGTCCCAATTCAGCAATGTCCTTAAATATCATTGACTTCATTGGGAGTTAAACATGTACTTCAGTGCTATGCTGACTCAGGGCAGTAATGGTTTATTGACAACCATAGGGAAAAAAAGACTAGAGTAAGGAATTTGTGCAAAGCGATTCTCCTTATGATTTATGTCTGAAATATGGGGCAAACATATCAAATAAATCAAAGCAAGATCATATACGTTGATTTAAATACTAGGATCTTAATCCTCCTCTCAGGAAAGTCTGTGGTGTTTTGCCATTGATTTCAATGAAAGCAAGATCAGGCCTCTGTATATTAATTTTGGATTGTGTCATAAAAGTATCTTTTTGATTTATAACTAAATGCATGACAAAGACTTAATGTAACAACGCTATTTATGATGACACAACTTGTTTAGCATAAAACACAGGGTTCATTTCTCCATTAAATTATTAGGAAAATAGTATTTAATGAAATATTAATTATACAAAGTGATGCATAGCAAAAGTGCTTACAAAAACTAAGCATCGCTATGACAAGTTACACCAGGCAATATGAAACAAACAAAACAAAAGAAAGCTACACGGATCCTGTCCATATTAGAATATTGTACGAGTTTGTGTTGGATTGAAATATTTATTTTCTACCAGTGAAGTTCCCATTATAAGAGCCATCTGCTAAAAAGAGCTGTTTGTGCACCTCTACATTTGGTAATCTAGAAAGAAGCTATGTCCTTCTCTGATTTTGTTTGAAAAAGACACTGTCCATTTTGTTAACCCTCAGAACTAGTTACCTTAAAAATGATGTTTCTCAGGAAATGGAGGTGTTCAATATTGATGGAAAGTTGTCACTATTTGGTTGTCACTGTTTGGTGATGGCTATTTGGTGGCCTACATGATTTGTTCGTAGAAGACAAAAGAGCCACCAAGTTTGGATCTGGAGCTGAACTTCCCCCAAGGTTTGGAGGGATTTGGATTTAGGACTATCTGAAATAGATGAGTCCACATCATAAAAAACACTATAAAACTGGAACTAAATGGCATTTTTCCTGTCACTCTCAGCAGAGATACCAGGGTGTCCCTGCCTCTGTTGCACAGAAGATTTCCCTGCTGTCAGACTGGCAGCTTTCACCAGTGATGCCAAAGTCTGAATGAAGCTGGAGTCTAAAACTACCTCTTACCCTTAGAAGATATTTCAGGCACATTCGCAGGACAATATGGGGCCCTTTCACTTCCACAAATGGTGCTGGACTGCGGATAAAAAGAGAACTTCAGTCTCAAGTGCTGCCAATCCAGCACCTTTCAAGAGCAATGAATTTACTTTAAATGGAAAGCAACATCCCCTTCCAAAATAACCCCCCACTTTCCAAAAAGCTGTATGTTATCATAGGCAGTGAACCATGAATTCCCCCTTCTTTATAAATAATTCTTTCAGCAATGCCCCCTCCCAAAGCCCACATAAGCAAAACCAAACAACCCCCAAACCAAAACAAAAACATAAACTCACAATTTCTTGTGTAATCCCTGATCCAGCATAGCATTTAGGCATAAGATGAACTTCAGGTATGTGAGGTGAACAGAGTCATTTACGTCAATTAAAAGGTAAGCAGGTGTTCCAAGTGCTTAGCTAGATCTAGATCAGGGCCCTAGTCATTTTCTGACATTGTTTCTAGAGCAGCTAGTCTGCAAGAGGTTAGATTGTGCGGCCATTGATTTTATTCACATATTCTTCCTATCATTAAATTGAAGCTAGGTCAGCTATTGTAAACATCCCAACAATGCATTCAGTGGAGATGGCACAGAGTCCAAAAACTGTGGCATGGATATCCAGAAAACCTGAATATGACTGTCCAGGCTTGGATCACATAATATACTCTCACCAGCATTCAGTAACTATCATAGAAGCTCCCAGGAACATGACTGGACATTGAGCAGTGAATTATCCAGCAGTGTGGATGTACAAGAAGTTACACCTTTTAACAAAACTTCTGCCTGCCACAAGGACTGATTTTAAAACAATCCTTATTAGTGAATGTAAAGTTTAATCCCTGGCAGTAGGAAACAATTCTTAGGACCAAATTCAGCAAGGGTGCAAATGAACACATCTCCATTGACTTAGATTCCATGTACTGCTCAACAGATGTTGATGAGACTTGATCCAACTATAGATAGTTCAGACTCTGTGGAGACTCACTGACTTCTAAAGGATTGTGTCTACTTAGAGCAGAATTGAACTTGGCCTTTACAGTGTGATTCTACTTTGAGAGGTGACTATAATTAGCATTGTGGGGATATATATTTATTCCCTTTCAAGGACTTCCATAGTGAATTCATTCAGTTTACAGGTCAAAGGACAATTTTTCTAATAGCCTATTTTGCAAACTATTCCTATTCATACTCATTTACTATATTTAGTCAAATTTTGCTGTTAAATTAATTCTATCTATGCACTTACGGTAGAAGACTTTAGTTTCACAGTGTCTCTTCTGTTTCTGCACTTGATAGCACAGATAAAAAAAAAAAAAGAGTACAATATTAACAGGAAAAAAAATCAAGCTGTGTTGTTATCTCTTACTTCCCCACCAGTAATAAAGAACACAGACCATGTTCGTGTTCTTGTGTAGGGCTGCTGTTTGAGGAAAAGTCACAAGGGTCATGGTGAAAAGGACAAAAGCTATGGAATTTTTTTGAAATGTCCATTACTGGGACATTGTTTTGAACCTCAGACAGCCTTTATTTCCCCATATTAGTGCAAATAACCCGTTGAGCTGAGATAACACTAGAGAGATATCGGTAGAATCATCACTGTACCAGAGCCAACCTTTGGAACCCTAATGGAAATCTCTACAGGATATTTGTTCATATATTTTTGTTTTGTTACCTTGGGGAAGGGAACACCTCTCTGAAAGTTCCCTACTCTAGCCAGGTTTCAGAGTAACAGCCGTGTTAGTCTGTATTCGCAAAAAGAAAAGGAGTACTTGTGGCACCTTAGCGACTAACCAATTTATTTGAGCATAAGCTTTCGTGAGCTATAGCTCACTTCATTGGATGCATACTGTGGAAAGTGTAGAAGATCTTTTTATACACACAAAGCATGAAAAAATACCTCCCCCAACCCCACTCTCCTGCTGGTAATAGCTTATCTAAAGTGATCACTCTCCTTACAATGTGTATGATAATCAAGTTGGGCCATTTCCAGCACAAATCCAGGTTTTTTCTCCCCCCACCCCCCAAACCCACTCTCCTGCTGGTAATAGCTTATCTAAAGTGACCACTCTCCTTACAATGTGTATGATAATCAAGGTGGGCCATTTAAACCCTGGATTTGTGCTGGAACAAGAACCTCGGGGAGGGGAGGGGGTAGGAAAAAACAAGAGGAAATAGGTTACCTTGTTAGCCACTTAGCCACTCCCAGTCTCCACACACCACATACCACACAACAGAACCACTAACCCAGGAACCTATCCTTGCAACAAAGCCCGTTGCCAACTGTGCCCACATATCTATTCAGGGGACACCATCACAGGGCCTAATAACATCAGCCACACTATCAGAGGCTCATTCACCTGCACATCCACCAATGTGATATATGCCATCATGTGCCAGCAATGCCCCTCTGCCATGTACATTGGTCAAACTGGACAGTCTCTGTGTAAAAGAATAAATGGACACAAATCAGATGTCAAGAATTATAACATTCATAAACCAGTCGGAGAACACTTCAATCTCTCTGGTCACGCGATTACAGACATGAAAGTTGCGATATTACAACAAAAAAACTTCAAATCCAGACTCCAGCGAGAGACTGCTGAATTGGAATTCATTTGCAAATTGGATACAATTAACTTAGGCTTGAATAGAGACTGGGAGTGGCTAAGTCATTCTGCAAGGTAACCTATTTCCCCTTGTTTTTTCCTACCCCCCCTCAACCCCCCTTCCTCAGAGGTTCTTGTTAAACCCTGGATTTGTGCTGGAAATGGCCCACCTTGATTATCATACACATTGTAAGGAGAGTGGTCACTTTAGATAAGCTATTACCAACAGGAGAGTGGGTTTGTGGGGTGGGAGGGGGGGGAGAAAACCTGGATTTGTGCTGGAAATGGCCCAACTTGATTATCATACACATGTAAGGAGAGTGATCACTTTAGATAAGCTATTACCAGCAGGAGAGTGGGGTGGGGGGAGGTATTTTTTCATGCTTTGTGTGTATAAAAAGATCTTCTACACTTTCCACAGTATGCATCTGATGAAGTGAGCTGTAGCTCACGAAAGCTTATGCTCAAATAAATTGGTTAGTCTCTAAGGTGCCACAAGTACTCCTTTTCTTTCTACTGTAGCCAGTGTGCTGTTGTTCCAGAACTCTTGCTCTCTGTTAGCTGGCCAGGCTCTCAAGTTTCTTGGTGAAAATGGTATAACTGTTTCCCATCCCGTATGCATGGGTGCACCCTCCTTCCATAAAAAAGGTCAAAAGTCAAGAATATCTAAAAACAAAACAAAACAAAAAAACCCCACAAAGACCATGACTGCTGTCCCAGCCCTGACAAACATGCAGCCCTAATGATATGCACTATGGGGCAGAATCTATTTTGCTCTTCCATAGCTCAGTCTTGCTAACCAGGGTACAGAGTTAGTTTGAGGCACATCCTTGGCCAAAATCCTTCTGATTTTAATATGAGTTTTGTCTCAGCAGGTACTGAATGAGCACTGTAGGATCAGGCCCCTTGTTAACACAGTTAGCAGGTGTGACTCAAGGACACAAAGGGCCAGATCCTCAACTGGTGTAAATTGGGATAGTTCCATTGACTTCAGTGCATCTAAACCAACTTATATCTGCTGTAGATCAGGCCCATTGGTTGAAATTCACCCCGATCAAGGCTTATGGACTGCCCTCTGTCCTTAGGTCTATTTCACTCATGAGTACTATGGTGAATAACACCCAGGGACAAATCCTGCTTGCCTTAGCCATATGAGCCACCCTGCAGAAGTCAATGGAACTAATTGCACGAATAAGGCAGGCAGGATCTGGCTCATGTAATTTTAACATAGATACTTCTCTAGCCCAATCACACTTTAAGGTAATCAGATTTGAATCAAAGTGTCAATTTCCCTGTTAAATCCACTGCTGAGTGTTGACAAATGCTGATAGGTGTGCAACAAATATCTGTGTTACCAAAGTGCTATCATTTATAAGAGCCATGAGTAATCAAGCATTAAAGTAAAAGGGGCCTGTTTGTTATAGGCTATATTGGCCTCATCTGTGATAAAGTGAACTTATCTCTGCAGCTGGCATTTTAATCCTTTTGCAGTATTTTGTAACCTGGTGAAACCAATAATCCTGTGTCTTAGAAAGTAGGTAAATGGTGAGCCATACTGCAGATATGTTATCTCTTCCAGTTATTCAGCAATGAGGACATGAGTCAGAAGGAGAAATTCGTAACAGAAAAAATTTACCAGTCCTGCCTCTTTATTTTCACACCTTTTCAAATCACAGGCTTAGAGTTGGTATTTCTGACATAACCTGCTGAGTTTTGTACCACATCTCTTGCAGTCTCCTTGTTTTGTAGCAAGCTGTTGTCCAATGCTAATATCTCCCAAATAAATCCATGGTGTCTTATCATATCATCTAAAAATATGTGTTTCATGACAGAGACTTATTTCAGTTCCAAAATGTTATTTCTGTGCAAATATGATTCCATTGCAAGTATAATTAAAACAACTGAACCAGAGCCATATTCTGATCTCAGTTACTCAGAGTGACTCCACTTAACTGACTGAGATCACATTCTGACTCCTCAGAATTAATTTTTCCTTTTACTGCACATAAAATAATTATATAATACTTGCCAAGCATAGAAAAGAAAAATAGGTTTATTTGGGGGCCTTATGATTAATGTAGTTTTAAAATATATATCTTTACCTGAGGCATCAACAGCAGCTTAGTTTGTTAAAACAGAATAAATCCTAGCAATCTGATTTTACTTTTCCCATTAAAGCTGATTGCATTCCTTTTTGCACTGCATGGAGCTTGATAACAGTTGCTTTGTTTTCTATCCAGTTTAGTTATCGAATTTAGCTCTCTGAAATGGCAACTGCACAACATGACAGACATCCTGAGCAAATGCAAGAAACAAAACATCATCCCCAGAGGTCCGCACCTTGCATTTTGCTGTGATGCTGGGAGTTCCTTTCCCAGACCTGAAGAAAGACTCTGTGTGGCTCGAAGGCTTCTCTCTCTCTCTCACCAACAGAAGTTGGTCCAATAAAAGATATTACCTCATCCACCTCCTCTCTTCGGTTTCTATTCTGGCTCACTTTCTGGTTCCGACAGACTAGCACAGTTTGACAACGTTCAAGTTGCGAATACTACTGCATGGGAATGAAAATATACAAACAACAACAACCAGTTACATTTAATTTCTCAAGAGTAACTCTATGGAAACATTATTATTGATCTAGAGTTTTGTACAACCTGGCAGCTATGAAGTTTTCTGTATCTGTTGCAAATTCAACTAAATCATCTATAAAACAATATGGCAATCTCTGGATCATCTCTGAACAAAGTACCACAACATCAATACTATAATACAGATAACTAAGATCCCACTATATCCCCTACAGTCCAGGTGAAGAGCACGATGATTTTAAAAACAAAAACAATTCCTATGACACTTCAGAATAGGTGAATACCATTTGGCACAAAGAGAGCCTTCAACAGGAATTTAGGGTACTCTGCAATTTCCATGATTGGGCCTTTGTTTGCAGTTATACATAAAAATAATGTTCTCACATTCCAGACAACAAGCTTCTTTCTTTCTTTTTCTTAAATTTCTTTTCATTACAGAATAATATTTCAAATAAAAGGAGCTAAGAAAAATCCTGGGAAAGATACAAGAGAAAAAAAGAATCTAGAAAAAGATAAGAAAGCAAAGAATAGCTACCTGAGGAAAGAGAAGAGCTAAAGAAAAGAATAACCAGAGAGGAAATAAAAGCTGGCCAGGAGGATCACATGAAGATAATGCAAAACATTAAATTGTTCACAGTGGTTCATGCTCAAGGAGCATATGAGAATGACACAAGGCACTACTGGCTTTTTTATTATAACTCAGAAAATCAAAAAATAAAGCCCAAATAATTTCTAAATTCTGTAGCTCCTGTAATCTTCTATAGCCTGCTCTCCTCCTAGATGCCAGATCACACCAGTTCTTCACTTGTGCTGCCATATCACTGGAGACTCCCATCACTGCAGGAATATACAGGCAGTCCTTGACTTTACGACGTTCAGCTGAAGACGAATGGCACTTATGAAGTTTCTGAATCTACACCCTGATTCGACTTACGACCATTGGTTTCTACTTTACAATGCTTGGTCCGCAATGGAGTGTATTGCAGCTCCGAGTTACAATGTTTTGACTTACGATGGAATTTGCAGGAACCAATTGTGTCAAAGTCTGAGGACTGCTTGTATTCTTATCCAGCAAACAGGCCCATTACAGGCACCTCTCTGGTGAGTCACGCAGCCCTTGTGATCTGGGGAGCATAAGCTAGGGTTAGCTGGTCCTGCCACTTTCATGGTCATGCTAATTCTACAATATCCCACTAGTTTCTAAAGTTTCATCACGATCGGACATTCCCATAGAATATTAGGGAGAGATCACCCTCAGGCCTTAAACTTTCAGCAGTAATTTCTCAATACCTATTCAACACATACTCTGTGAGTTCCAGCCAACTCACCAGGAAACGGTTTTCTGTTTTAAAACAAGCAAGCTAAGAAAGTGCATTTTCCCTTTTTTTCTCAGGAACTACAGTACGGACAGAAGCACAGAGAAATATTTTTCCTAATCTAAAGAGCTTTAATATTAAATCCCTGTATTTACTTTGTTGTTCCCTACAGACATTTCATGCAGATTGAGCAAGTAGCATTTATTTGGAACAGTGTGTGTGTGTGTAAACATTCAAAAATCCTATGCTCAGAGAAAGGTAAACTCACGAAGTCAAGCACTCAAGAAATTAGGATATGCCAGAGATTACCTGTGCAACATTAATTCAGCTCCCTTGTGCATATACATTGTGATATAATCGTTAATCAGATGATCACTTACTATTTTACCATTGTATCCCTGCCTCATTCATTGAATTAATATTTCATTTTTTTTAATTCTCCTCATTCAATATGAGGCTCCAGGCCTTGTTAACCACATCCAAAGTTTGCACTGAGTACAGACTTCTTAATTTCCTCTGGGGCATTTCTATGGTGCTTCACAAACATTAATGAATTTGTCTTCACAAAACCCCTGCGAGACTAGCTGTTATCATCCCAATTTGACAGCTAGGGACTGAGCACAGAAATTAAAGCCAAAATTGTCAACATATCCACCAATTTTAGGTGCCCAATTTGAGACACCTACGGTGTGATTTTCCAAAGTACATAGCATTTTTATATTACTTTATACGCTCAAAGCTTAGTGCCAATCACCTTCAGTTGCTATTGCAAGCACTCAGTACCAGGGCCGTCCCTAGCTATTCTGGGACCCTATGCAGCTCCCCCACCCCCCCATGGGGTGGGGGCTCTGGGGAGCCTCAGGCCTCTGGGGGGAGGCTGGCTGGCTTGGGAGAGGACGGGGGGAACCACCCCCCAGCACTCACTAGCGATGCGGCTGGGTTGCTGCACTTCCCGCCACCAGTGAGTGCAGGCCCTGCCCTGCTGCAGTCCTCAGGGGTGGTGCCCCAAATTTCCTGGTGCCGCCCCAAATTTCCTGGTGCCCTATGCAGCTGCATACTTTGCATATGGGTAAGGGTGGCCCTGCTGAGTACTGCTGCAAATCTTACCCAGGGTATCTCATGTTTGGCCCCAGAAAATGAGGAACATACAATTAGTGATCGGCTCTTAAAAGTTTGTTTTAAGTGACTTGTCTGGCATCACATTGGACCTCTGTGGCAGAGACAAGGATATAATTCAATTCTCCAGGGTGGGACTCAGTTGCCTTAACCATGAGACCATCCTTTCTCTTCCTGAAAGCTCCTGCCTCAATCACTGCACATTGGAGTGTTCAGTGATTACTTAGTCTTTAAAGTGTTGGAAGGGCTCTACTTCTTTCTATGTCTGGTACCAACTGGCTATGCATAGAGCTTCACAGTACCCCACACAGACACTGTCTGAGAAGCTTGGCCCTTAAAGGTACAGCCCCTAAGACCACACAGACTTCTGCAACAAATGAAACAAAAGTCCTATAGACAACAGCCTAATTCACTACATAACTATGGTGGCCACTCAAGACATTCCCAGAATACCAGACATTTCAGTACTTCCAGCAATGGCATGGGCCCACCCCCACCAGTGTGACCTCTCATGCACTGCAGGCTGGGACAAGCGGTGTGTTCTTCAAAATGGAATCCTCCATGTGATACTGGACAAAACCATGTCCAGTTTTGTCTCAGTACCAAGCAGTGGACAAATCATCCCAAAAGGGGACTGTCTGGTTTAAAACCAGACGAATGGCCTGCCTGTATCTTAACCTGATCATTCCCAAAATGCCATGTATCCTGTACATTAAATTAGGCTGGGGTCCTGCTGCCCTTTCTTCCTTCCCCTGGCTCCTCTCTCCCACTGCTTCCCTGCTCCTCCCTATCCTCAGCCTCCTGCAAATCCATATCCTCCCTCACCCCTCTGAATTCTAAGGCTGCTCCCTCCTCCTTCACTGCTTGGGTCTGTTGAGCATTTTTTTCAGTCACTCCTCATTTTAGGCCAGTCACACAGCTGTCCATTGACGAGCATACAGTATCTGAGGCACACTCCTCTATACTGGGATAGCCTTCTTGTTTAACTGGCTGGTATAGCACATTTTAATCCCATCAGCAACTGCACAAACTATTTATAATCAGCTCTCTGATTACATTCCTAAGGTCAATGTCCAAGTTAAAAGACACTGTAAAAGTAGTGGAGGTACTGTATTATTCCCCTGTACAGCCCCTAGCTCTCAAAGGGAGCTGTCCTGGGTGCACATAAAAGTGACTACTTATAACTTCATTGCTAACAATCTAGTAAATATTAGTAACTATCCAGTACATTCATACAGTGTCTCTCCTAAGTGTATGTAAGTCAGCGGGAGAGGTGGGTGCTCAATACATTTTAAAACTGAGCCACTTATTTAGGAGCCTACATATGGATAAGGTGCCTAGCTACAGGCATGCAGATTTGAACATTTTGGTCTTAACCTCTTGTGCCTTTGTTTCCATATCTGTGAAATGGTGATAACAGTATTTACCTACCTCAAAGGAGGGCTGAGAAGCTAAATTAACTCCTGTTTGGCTCCTACACACTACAGAGATAAGTCCACTGGAAATAACTATTGTAAAGAGACCTACAACAAAGAGAACAGTGCCCCTCCACAGCACACAGGAGTGTGCTGGAAGGAATGTACACCTATTGGGACAGGCATGCATTCCATCCCCAAACCAAAGGGGAATGGCCTGCACAAGCAGGTCCATCCACCTGCCTGGCAAGCTGTGTACTGTGAGCTGGCAGATGTTAGGAAGCACAACTGCTCCTGAGAGGAGTCTTTGCAGCAGCATATTCTGTAGGTTCTCTGGGGACTGCCATCCTGCCATGCACTAGTAGGGTGTCACTGCTACTTCTCCCCTCATAGGTGTTCATTTCTAGGGCAAGTCAACAGAACCCCATTTATCCAAACCCTCTGTTATCCGAACCACCAGTGTATACAGGTCCTGAAGCAGGCGATTTCTCCTGTGGCTGCTGAACCCTCACATTTTCCCATTCTCCAGATTATCTGAATTTATTATTATCCGATCTGGCACTGGTCCCAATTAGACCAGATAAACAGGGCTCTGCTGTGTCATTTTAATGATTTATTTCAGAACCTATAGAACAGGGTCATGTTCACATTGGTGAATCCTCAGCAGCCCACAGATATAGACCCAAATGTTAAGGGTATTTAGGCATTGCTGCACTCAGAAGTGACTCAGGCAGCTCTGAGGGCCCAGCACCTAAAGGTACCATGATGCCTACCTCCCAGTGAAATCAATGGGAGTTAGGCATTTATATAGCTTTGAGGATCTTGGTCTCAGTGCCTACTTCACCTTTGAAAATGGGACTTAGACATCTAAGTCACTTAGGCTGTGCAATGCTGAGCAGAACAATGCCTAAATACCTTCACTAAACTAGGCCATAACTGGAGCTGCGCAAATAATGGATTTTTTTAGTTCTCTGGCAATTGTGAAATTTTTTAAAAGAAATCATTTGGGTCAAACTGAAAACAAAATTTTTTAAAATTTTTGACACATCCAGCAGTAGAAAAGAAAACAAGCCTTTCCAATTGAACCACATTTCATTTCAATTTTGAGCAATTTTTAACATTTTGGGGAAAAAAAACCTCTAAATAAGTTGTTTTGAACTGAAAATGTCAGATTTTTTTCCCCAACATGAACAATTTGGCAAAACCAACGTGAATTCATGAAACATTTTGGCATTGCATTTTTGGGGGCTGAAAAATTTCACCCAGCTCTAGCCATTATGTTCATGTGTAGCATGATACCAAAATGATGTATGTTGCAGCATATATAGCATACCATTTTAGAGGTTAGTTTGTGGGTTACAGACCATAACAACAAACATAAAATAAATGAACTAGTGAAAGGAGCAGTTGTTCCTGGTTTTTGTGTTATAGCTGGATGCTTTTCTCTAATTTAGTTCAGTAGTCATCATATCAACCCCCTTTACACTTAGAGCTGACACTGTACTGGCTGTTCATGTATGGCCTATTGTTTCTTGCGACTAGATGTTCTACGAAGTTTCTGAATTCTCTTCTCATCCCCATGCCTCCCATTTTAAAATTAAAAATATACATCAGAGGTTATTTTATTATTATTATACCACCCAGTCAGGATCAGGACCCCATTGGGCTGGGAACTGTACAGACAGAACAAGAAAAACAATTGCCTCAGAGAATCTACTGTCTCGGTAGGGACAACACGACAGGTGAGTATTGAAAACAAATGAGGGGGGCGGAGGCAAAAAGGGTGGCCTAGGGCTGCACAGTTCAGAGCCTTTATGAAAGGGTGTCTTTTTACAAAAATAAGACAAGTGAATGTGAATCACTAACAGGCCAAGGATGCATCTTTCATTTGTTGGCCTTTCTGCATTAGGTTGTGCAGGGTAGGTGTGGAAGGGGTGCAGGGAGGGGGGTTGAGAAAGCTATTTCCAGCTGAACTGGATAAAGCGGAACCTGTGTTCTTATTTTAAGACTAAAACTTGAAGCAATGACGGGGAGAAAAAGAGGAAACTTTGACTTTTACTTTGAGAACATCTCAAAAAGAAACTCCAAGGTAGATTTCAAAGAGTAGCATTAATTATATCTTCTTAAGGAAGATTATAAGGTGCTGAGTGTTAACAGTTTCCACCACTCTCATTAAAGGTGTCATGGTTAAATAAGTAGCACTGATAATGTTTAATTAATATCAAGTGCTTATACTGTGATTTTCATCCACATATCTCAAACAAGATAGTATATGTTAGCAGATCTTAATTCATGCCACAATACTGGAAAACTTGTCTGTCTGTCTTTAAAGGTAACAGGACACTTCAGAATGGCCTCCACTGCACGGTTCGGGTTTATTTATTGTTAGTCACCAACATGTGTCTGGCTCCATACCAGTGCTTCTAAGTTTGGGTTAGAGGTACTGAAATCTGAACTGGATTCTGAATTTTGCACGTGGCCCCCTCTCTTTGGAGTGGTTGGAGCCAAATCTCCAACTCTCCAAATCCTTGAAATATGGGGAGGTTAAAATCCCAACATGAATGCTGAGATAGGGCTTCATTCCTAATTATGATTGATAAGGTGTGATTATGAACCCTAGTCCGGCTCCCAGAGGACAAGTGTCTCCACCCTAAAAAAGCCACCACTTCAGCTGGTGGTCTCAGCAGAGAAACAAGGATTGACTAGGCATGAAGCTGGAACTCCTAGAGGAGATCATCCTTTATGGCCAGGGTTAAAACAGTGGTTAGAGCACTGTACATTGACACAAACTTTAACAACAAGTATGACTGTGGTTGGAAAAAGACCTCCTGAGACATTGGTACTACTGTTTTTATTGCAGAGTGTTGCAGGCACCATCAACAGAACTGCCCCCTGAATTCTGATTTTTTTGAGTCTATCTTTTTTTTATTAATATCCACGACAATCCCAGCTTGATGCTTTAGCTCCAGAGTTACCTTTATAGGGCCTGACAGGCATAAAGATCAAAATTTGGAACACGTGAGGCAAAATTCTTCTCTCTGCTCTATACTACATGTTTTTAATAATATTTATTCTGCTTGCAAAGCCGCTTGCCGTACTGTGTTCCTCTCTAAAATAGCACTACGACAGACACCGGAAAGGATTTTTAGCACAACATTTCTATAATAGCTGGATAATTCAATATCATTTATTAGAACAGTAGCACCAAGAACAGGGCACCATTGTGCCAGGTACTGTCCAAACACATAGTAAGAGACAGATGCTGCCCTGGAGCTCTTACAATCTAAACAGGCAAAGCAGACAAAGAAAGTCTTATCTTCATTTTAAAAATGGGGAACTAAGGCACAGAAAGAGTAAATGACTGGCTCGGGGTCATAGTCTCTGACAGAGCTGGGAACTAAATCCAGATGTCCTTAAACCCAGTCCCACACCTCAACCACAAGAGTATCTTTTCTGTACAACAAAACAAGTGTTCAGTATGACAAAGGCGAAAGAGCAGCATGACTTATTCAGCATCTGTTGAGATGTGTTGGCATCTGTAAAAATTACATTCTTTCACTTTAAATATCCCATATTGTAATGCTAATATGACACTCTAAGGTGATGCTTACTTTAATCTGCAACCCTACATCAACAATAAATAAATAGGCCCCACAATACACAATAGGGGTGTGGTTGCCAGGAGGGCTGGCACAAGCAAATTTGGACCCCCCTGTGAAGATTGTTGATTGGGATCCCCAGGTGCAAGGCCCAGGAGCCAGTGTGCAGTCTTTCTTCTCCTTCTGAAACTCCTGTAGAGCTTCTCAATGTGCAGCAGCAGTCAAAAAAGCTAACAATGTTCGGAACCATTAGGAAAGGAAGAGTTAATAAGACAGAAATTATAATGCTCCTATATAAATCCATGGTACCCCCACACCTTGAATACTGCATGCAATTCTGGTTGCCCCATCTCAAAAAAAGATATATTAGAATTGGAAAAAGTATAGAGAAGGGCAACAAAACTGATTGGGGTATGGAACAGCTTCCATAGGAGGAGAGATGAAAAAGACTGGGACTGTTCAGTGTAGAAAAGAGATGATTAATAGCAGATATGATAGAAGTCTATAAAATCAAGAATGGTGTGGAGAAAGTGAATAGGGAAGTGTTATTTACCCCTTCATGTTAACAAAAGAACCAGCAGTTACCAGACAAAATTAATAGGCCGCAGGTTTAAAACAAATAAAAGGAAGTACTTTTTCTCACAATGCACATGTGAAACTCGTTGCCAGGGGATGTTATGAAAGCCAAAAGTATAACCGGGCTTGAAAAAGAATTAGATAAATTCATGGAGGATGTGTCCATCAATGGCTATTAGCCAAGATTGTCAGGGACAAGCCCATGCTCTGGGTGTTCCTAAACCTCTGACTGGGATTGGATGACAAGGGAGGACTCACTCCAAATTGCCCTGCTCTGTCCATCTCCTCTGAAGCATCTGGCACTGTCCACTGTCAGACGCCAGGATACTGGGCTAGATGGACCATTGGTCTGACCAAGTATGGCTGTTCTTATGTCAGCTTGAGGGGATGAATCCCACGGGAGCAAGTCAGGTGAACATTATATGATGGTTCTTGGTGAGTAGGGTTGGGAAAACCTGTGACATTCTCCAACAAGGGCCACAATAAAGGGTGGACATATCTTAATTCATAAGAGGCCCAAGTTGTTATAATCTCAGAGCTCTCAATCAGCATGGACATGCTTGTACTTCATACCATACAGCATAGGTGCTGGAACAATCACACTAGCCTTTCAACCTGTCACTGGTAAGATGGGGCTCAACAATGTAGGAGCCTACAAATTTGGTAGTGTTGGCTCAGGGGAACTTAGACTTTGAATTCAGACAATTGCTCATCAGGCCTGTCTGAACTGGACCTGGTTACTAGAGAAAACCATTTCTCTCTTGGAACTCATTGATTCATTTTTGCCATGCTATGTAGTGAGAAGAAAAAAAAATTCACATAAAAACCATTTCAAAATCTAACAGTCTGATATTATTAAGCACTTTTAGATGCAGGCCCACAAAAGGCAATGCACTCACAGGCTGGCTGAAATCACAAAACATTAATGTGCTAATATTAGCCTGTGTGGGTTATTCTATTATCTACAGTGACACCCAGTGGTAATGAAGTAACAGTTCACATGCTGCCCTGTGATCTGCAGAAGAGCTCTCTCTCTCTCTCTCTCTCTCTCTCTGTAGCTTTAAAGTTTGTCTCTTTTGCCAAGAGAAGTTGGTCCAGAAACAGATATTGCCTCACCCACCTTGTCTCTGTGATCTGAAAGACAGACTGGGAAATCTGACCAGACAATTGTACGACCTATAATTATTAGTAGCAAAAAAATATATAGAACTGAAAATGATTGTTACTGTGTGAAATACCATGTTCCCAAACGAATGATATGATGGAACAAAATGTATGGTGTGATTAAAAGGAAAAACTCCTTATTGTTCGTGTTTCACTGATTTTTGAATAATTTCTGTTAAAATTATGATGATTTGTTAAACCTGGACAATGTGCTCAGCATTGTACCAAACACAAAATCAAGAGAGTTTGAAAATGAAGAGCTGACAGTGCAAAGGAGCAAACCTACCCATCAGCCTGTGTGCTGAGCAGCTAAATATATAACTTTATGGTTGGACTTTTTATTTATAGCATGTTTTGTCTAAATTACCTAATTTTTAAAATAGTCACAATACATTAATAAGAGAAGGGGAAAGGATGGCTGTGGGAACATCAGGTAACATAACAGAGCAAGTTTTCAAAAGTGGCGTCTAAAAGTGTGCCTGCAATTTTTATTTTCTTATTTGGGAGATAAAGGGGTAGTTTAAGAGAAAAGAAAACCATTAAAATGTGAAGGCAATGGCACAAAGGAACATTCACAGGGGAATGGAATGTTAATGGCCAGGGAAAATGTCATGAAATCTATGGGGCTTGGAAAATTGGACCTGTACAAAGTGTGAATTACTAACATATGGTATTACCAAGGGATCTGGCTATAACTGTAACCATCATATATAAGAAAGGAATATATGGTTTATGAGAGCTTATATAAGCACATAAGGCTAAAGCTGGGATCATTGGGCCAATTCTCCTCTCAGTTACATCTGTATGATACAATTGACTTGAATGGTGTTGGGCAGATATGACAGAGCAGAATGTTGCCCTTCATTTAAAGATTAACCTAAATTATCTTGGTAGCTGAGAATGAACCTTGAAACAGACAGTATGTTTAGGGCCCTGGACTGTCACTGAACACAGTTAAACCATGATAATATTATAGAATAATCTTGGTAGCTTTCCATTTTTTAAACATTTGCTGTACCTTCCCCCATAGAGCAAATATAACTTTCTTTCAACATTCTAAATCTCATGAGGAGGTCTACCTTTACTTTGATTTTTTTGGGGTTTATTTCATAAGATTTGAAAGGGGCATGGAGTCATTTTCCTTCTCCCCATTCTTTTAGAAGAAGAATAATCCAATTTCATTATTTATCTGTAGTTAGGACTCCAGTGTGACAACTCCTGTAAGTGAAGATTGCAGGATGCTACTGTAACAACACTAATAAATATAATTAATATTTACAAAGTGCTTTTCATCCAAAATATTAAAGCACTGTACCATAAAGAGCATTATCCTGCCGTTTTACAGATGATGAAACTGAGGCACAAAGCAGTAACGTGACTTGCCCTGGATCACACCGCGTTAGTGGCAAGAACAGAACTCAGACTTCACGACTCCCCGCTTTAGCCTTTAAACCCAAACCTTTGATCCCACTGTCAAGCCCAAGTGGCTGGGCTATGTGCACTGGTAATGTGTGCAGGGCTGAAAAGGAAGGAATCCTCCCTCCACCACAGGGAGCCATTTTGTGACCACTGTAACTGGATGGCTGCAATTCTCCTGCAGTCAGAGTGCATGAAAAATTGCTGGTGGGTCCATGTAACTGCAGATCCACTGGGGTCCTCTCTCAGTCCCTCCTCCACTACTTTTCATCATTGGAACTTCACTGGTTCTGCTGGGTCAGGACCTACCACAGCTGAATATGGCCCTTATTTTATACAGCACTTTGAAAATGTAAAGCATTATAAGTGCTAAGTCTTATTGCTGTTTATTGGCTAATAAAGCAGATTTATAAGGCTGCCGTTTCTATTTTTTTCCATCTTTGACACTTCTAGATTCTCACTGCTACTAAAAACAGCTCAGGAAGTTTTTAGAAGTACGATACAGGAAATATACTTTTATAAATCCAGGAGTATAACTGTACAGTCACTCCTCCTCACTCTGGAATGTTGCAAAGTAGGTCCTGATTCTCATTTACACCAGTACAAGATCAGAATTGGGTCCATGAGGGTCTTCTTGATTATAAAAATTGTGGGTCCTGTACAATAAGAACCATCTTTTTGTACTTCTGAATTTAAGAAATACGTTATAGAATACTGAAGTAATTCTGAAACCGTTTTTTTCCCCCTTCCTCGGTGTCTAAAGCACATAACTATTACAGATCATGTCATTTGTATTTTAGCGCTCTGTATGAAGAAAGTGAATCCCATGCTGCCTGTGGTTCAACACTTACCTGCCTCTCCTGGGACCCACCTCTCCTTTTCCACTATGTAAACCAGATGATACATTTAACAAGGGCTATGCTTGCTAGATACGTTAAAGACGAATATACCTGCAGTACAGTTAGGCTTCTGCTTCAGTTTGGATTTATGCTTTAATAGGTTATGCTATGGTTTAAAAAATAAAAGATGCTTTCAAGATTGGAATATCACTCGGTATCACATTAGCCGAAGGCATATTTTACTTGTTCTCCTCCCTTTTCTTTAAAAGGTTTGATGATGACACCAGTAGCAAGAGCTGAATTATCTGTACTCTCTAAGGGACTGACATTCTGCTCCACCACAGAACTTGACACCACACTAATATGGGGAGAGCTAGAATTATTTCACCAACTCAGCCTTAAAGAATTCTTTCACAAAAGTTATACCACCACCCACAACTACCACATCCGCACCGACAGTCATAACAGAAGGTTACTTACCTTTAACTGGAGGGTCTTTGAGATGTGGGCTCCCTATCTGTATTCCAGATGTGGGTGCACATGCGGCCAAATGCCTGAGTCTGGGAAGTATTTTTTTAGCAGTGTCCGTTGATCTGTGCATGCATAGTGAGTCTCCTTGTGCTCGCAGCCAAGGGTATAAGAGGAGGTGCGGATCACACGTCTCCAGTCTCCCTCTTACCATAATGGAATCCAGTCTAAAGCAGAGGGAGTGAAGAGTGGGAAGCAAAATACCAATAGGGACCACACACCTTGAAGAATCTCCAGTTACAGGTAAGTAAGTAACCTCCTCCTCCTCCTCGAGTGTTGGTCCCTTTTTGTATTCCGCACGTGGGTGACTTGCAAGCAGTGATCAGCATGGAAATGAATGCGAGGATGCCAATGGAAGTGAGGTCTGCAGTATGGCCTGGCCCCCCATAGCATCTATAGCTGCTGCTTGTGTGCTAACATAGTGTGTCATGAACCAGTGCTCTTCCTCCAGAAACTCTGCAATATTAACAACCTCCCTTGGAACAGCATCTGTCCCACCATGAATGTCACCTCTCTAAATACCAACATCCATCACAATGATGGCATCGCTGTCTGCCTCAAATATCTACAAGACAATGGACAACACTCAGATATCTACCCCAAACACATTGCTAAACTCATCCATTGCATCCTCACTCATAACAATTTTACATTCAACACAAACACTTCGTCCAAATATGGGAACAACCATGGCAGTAGGTTGGTTCCCAATATGCCAACCTCTTCATGGGCCACCTGGAGGAAGAATTTCCGGACAAATGCACCATGAAACTAATGATATGTCTCAGATAAATCGATGATATTTTCATCCTCTGGACAGATGACCTAAACTCCCTCACAGATTTACACTATGACTTCAACCATCTACCCATTAAACTCTCTCTAGAACACTCCTGCACCAGCATCAACTTCCTGGACACCAAAATCAGTGTCAACAACGGACCTTTACAGACAACTATGTACAAGAAGCCCATCGATCACCACACTTACCTTCACAAATCCAGTAAACCAATCCAAACGCACCAAGAAATAAGTTATCTACATCCAGGCACTCAGAAACAAAAGCATATGCTTTGAGAAGAAAATCTGTGATAAACAGCTTAACACACTTAAAACCACCTTCATCAAACAGGGACACGCCATCACAGAAATAGATAGCGTCATGGAATGGACCACCCAAATACCTCCGAGAGAACCTGCTTCAATACAGACAAAAACAACCCTTTGACTGCACACCCGAAGTTGTCATCAACCACCCCACACTGGAGCCCATATGTGGAGAACAGAGTATTATTAAACAATAGGATGGATAAAAATCAATTAAATTTAAAAAAAAATTGCATTTTTTTATTTAAATCAGATTTTTTTTTGATAAAATGCTTTTTGAGGAAAAAAGCTATCTAAAGATGGTTTTAATAAAGATACATTATAGCTCAAAGATATCTCATCATGGAATAGGGATTATGAATTCTAATTCTATAGTATGAGACAATATATTCATGTAATGTTTAAGAAAAGTTTTGTAAGTGAGTTCCAATGGTTCATGGATTAGGGACCCAATTTTATGGGATTCCAGGGGCTTCTGAATAGATTAGTTAATCTTTCTATCTACCTGATGGGACTCAGTGCTCAATCTAGAAGATACTATCAGAGATGCTTAGTTTTGCAGTTCTCAAACTGTCGATTTGCGTCTCCAGAGATAACATGCTTGTAAACAGCAAAAATGTTTTTAACTAAAACAAACATACATACATAGGTGAGAAATAACAGACCTCAACCCTATTGTCCTTCTGCAAATTTGTGTATACAGAGTCCATCCTTTTTCTCTCTCTAAAAGTGCAAAGTTTCAAAAAGTTCAATGAATAGAAGATTGTTGGGGGTGGAATAGATCTGGACAAGGAGAAGAAGTCCGGAGATAAATGTGAGAAGGAAGGGACAGGCAGTAGAAACAAAAGTGAAACTGTTGAGCAGCATATTCCAGAAGTCTTGAGGTCTTTCTGAGTGTAACCTTCATTGATTTGAGATCTGCCATACCATTCTCTCACTAGAAGGGAAAACCTATAATGCTAGTAGGCCATAAAAGAGACCCAGTTTGGGAATATTTTAATGAAGTTCCTCTACCTGTGGGTATGACAGGCATGTGTGCAAAATGCAAACAGCGCAACAAAAAAATGCAAGGCCTGGTTGCCCGAAAGAAACAACATCATGAGAAGTGTTCCTCCTCAGGAGGACGCTGCGTTGAAGATGATGAAAGGAACGTGTCTGAACATGCAGGATCTTCAGGTTGGTAAACTTTTTTATTTCGTACTTCTTTCTTAAGGACTGCCTGTCTTCCTTCTGGACTATTCTTGAATTCTCATGCTTGAGCAAAAAATAGAGTTGTTCCTCTATGGTACTATCTTTTTAGATGCAGTTGTGATAAAAAAAATAAATAGCTGAAATAGGCAGATCTTCCTTTTAGAATTTCCCCTTTAAAGTAGTACTGAGTGTCAGTGAATGCAATGAGCAATACTAAATGAGCAGTATGGTAATAACAAACAAACAACTGCACTGACTTATTTTGTTTAGGAGAATCCATCGTCAACATACAGGATTCTGAAGACTATCCACCCTCAAGAGCACCATCATTTTCTACAGTTTTGGAGTTATCTGCCAATGACAGGGTTTCAGTCACATCATGTATGTCACACAGCCACAGTATATCATCAGTAGCAAAAAGAAAAATAAAATCTCCATCATCCATAAACAACCATAGATAAGTTTGTGATAAGAACCAGCAGATTACAAAAAGAGGTAATGGATGAAAAAACTGCCCGGTTTGTTTATGCAACAAACTCTCCTTTCCATATGATTGAGAACCCATGCTTCATTAACATGGTTCAGTCATTAAGACCAGGATACAGTCCACCCAACATAGCAGATGTCGCAGGAAAATTTCTGGATAAAGTGTATGAAAGAGAAAGTGAGCAGTGTGCAAAAGGTCTAGAGGGTGAAATTGTTAACCTGAGTCTGGATGGGTGGAGCAATGTCCACAATGATCCTGTTGTATGTGCTTGTGTGACAACCGAAGAAGGGAATGTCTTCCTTACAGAAACAATTGATACACCAGGAAACGCACACACTGCAAAATACTTAGAAGAAGTAGCAGTAAAAGCTATAACAAACTGTGAAAAAAAATTCAAATGTCTAGTACGCAGCTTGGTCACAGACAATGCTGCAAATGTATCCAAGCTGAGAAGAAATTATTTAGAAGAGAGTCCCAAGCTAATAACATATAGTTCAGTGATCATTTGATGCACTCCTAGCCAAAGACTTCAGTGTTCCATAAATAAAAGCTAATGTTGTTGAAATTGCAAAATACTTCTGTAACAACCAATTTGCAGCAGCTGATCTGAAAAACGTGGGAGGAACCAAGCTAACTCTCACACAAGACATGGAACTCAGTAGTGGACTGTTTTGAGCACTAGATCAAGAACTGGCCTAACCTGATGACAGTTTGTGAACAAAAAGATGGCACTGTCACCGCCAAAGTTCTCAACATTGGGCTTATGAGAAATGTTGAACACATGCCGAGTACCCTGAAGCCTATTTCTGTAGCCTTGAACAAAATGCAGGGAAATAGCGTTTTATTGCTGACACTGTTGAAATTGGAAGGAACTGAGTGAGATCTTAAAAAGAGAAATGTGCAATGACAGAGTTAAATTACAAGTATTAAAAAACCGAATGGGACAAGCACTATCTCCAGCTCATTTTCTTGCAAATATTCTCAATACTCAGTACCAGGGTGAAACCTTAACTGCTGCAAAAGAGGAGTTGGCTATGACATGGACATCCAGCAATCATCCCTCCAGAATGTCGACTATAATAAACTTCAGAGCTAAGGGTAAACCATTCAAGAAATATATATTTGCTGACGATGTTTTAAAGAAAGTCACACCAGTGAACTGGTGGAAGTCACTTAAGCACTTGGATTCAGAGACTGTTGAAGTGAGAATTTCATTTTAACAGCAGTAGCTTCTTTCTGCTGGTGTAGAAAGAATATTTTCTTCCTTTGGACTAATTCATTCCAAATTGAGAAATCGTTTGGGACTGGAAAAAGCAGGAAAGCTTGTTTTTCTTTTCCAGATTATGAACAAACAGGAAAATGAAGGTGAAGACGACTGAGTTAGCTGCAGAAGCCAATATTTTAAGTTTCTCATGTTGACCATTTAACTATTTTAGTTAAACAATTTTAACAAAAACAAACCTGATTTTAAAAAACTTGAATGTTTAAATTCAAAAATTTATATGCTTGTTTTGTTAATTATGTTTGCTGTTGAAGAAAAAAATCCAGAATACCTAACGTCGTTGTTTTAGTTAAATAAAAATTTAAATGTCTGTCTGGTGATGTTCTCCTAATACAGCATGGCAAGAAAATTCTCTAAATATTAATGATTAACCTGTTCAACTGGAGGTTAGTTCACCTCCCAATGACTTCATAAATATCTGCTTCAATTACCTTTGGTAAATGAAATAACCAAACAATCATTCATTTTCTGATATAGCTGTAAAAATAATCTGAAAAGCTTTCAAAATAAATCACTTAAAAAATGTATAGTGTGTACCTTCTAAAAATGAAACCTACATCTATCTCTGAGTTGTGAAGAGTATGTATTAAGGTTATAACAACCAACAAGAATGCACGTACAAATCCATGATTAAATAGAGTCTTCCTGACTAGTGATTTAAATCAATTTGATTTAAATCAAATCTACCCTGTTAAACAATTACAACTCCTACTCAGTAAAGACCACAGCCTGAAAGAAATCTTTCCCGAACCCGCTCTGCTAGCTTTCAAACAACCCCCTAAGCTCTCCAAGCTTATCATCCAGAAGCAAGCTCCCCACAGACCAGGACACACCAATTCAAAGTAGCACTAGACCTTGCCACAACAACAGACATGTCTCCACGGCTGACTATCAAAACCCCATACAACAAACCTTTCAAGATCTATGGGCCCTAAACATGTCTGTCACAACATGTGTACCTCAGTGCACTAAATGCCGCAATAACAACTATTTAAGTGAAAAGAGACCCTGTCCCTGTCTCTCAAATGAACTCACATAGGAAAATGATAAAACATCATAAAAACATCAGGTGAATACTTTTCACAAAACGCTCATCCTACATCTGACCTCTCATCTTCAAAGGAAACCTTGCAACACCTTCACAAGACAAACCTGAGAGCTTAAATTCATAACTGTGCTAGACACTAAAAATCATGGTCTTAATAAAGACACTGGATTTATGGCTTATTAAAGCCATCTGTAATGCATCTCCCCTTTTAGTCTTATGACTGAGGGGTGTTAATGGGCCACTTTACCTTGAATGGTCTCTTAGAATATGTGCTAACTACTTATGCTAAACAATCTATTCCACCCTGTATTTAGTTGTGACACTCTGAGTACCTTTCCCAGACCTGAAGAACGCTTTGTAGCTGGAAAACTTGTCTCTTTCACAACACAAGCTGGTCCAGTAAAAGATATTGGGCTTGGCCACACTTGCAGATGTAGAACGCTGGGAGTTAAACCCGCCTTTGGAGACAGCAGCAGGGAAAGCGCTGTTGTGTGTTCACACTGTCAATTGCAAGCGCAGTGGCGTGGCCACATTAGCAGCTCTTGCAACACCACAGAGAGCAGTCCATTGTGGTAGCTATCCCAGTGTGCAAGTGACTGCAGCGTGCTTTTCAAATGGGGGCTGGGGTGGAGTGGAGTGTGACAGGGAGTGTGTTGTGTGTATGTGGGTGGAGAGACAGTGTGTTTTGGAGGGCAGAGAGTGTGTCAGCATGCTGTCTTGTAAATTCAGACAGCAGCAGGGGTAAACCCTGACATCAGCCCCCCCCCACACACACACGCGCGCACACACACACAAATGCTTGCCTCCACAACAGCAGCATTGCACAGTGACGGTTTGCTTTGTGTCCCAGAGCAGATACGCAGCCAGCTGTCAGAAGGAGCTTTGAAAGGGGATATCCGCATGCCTGCAGCTGAGTTCAAAACAATGACCAGAGTGGCCACTTGACTTCAGGGGATTATGGGATGTTTTCGGAGGCCAATCACAGTGCAGTAATGCAACACGTTGTCCACACTGACACCTGGGTGTTTCAGCCAGAGAGCAGCAAGCTTTATGCTTCTCATGGAGGTGGATCACCAGGAGCGCTCCAGCTTCAGAGTCCAGGCGCTCTAAGTCCGTTGCCAGTGTGGACACCTCAGGAGTTAGGGTGCCCGGGGATGATTTAATGCACTCTAACTTTCAAGTGCAGCCAAGCCCATTACCACACGCACCTTGTCTCATCAGTAACAAGAAGTTATTTGACTAAGAAGTAATTTAGTTATTTAACTGCTTGAGCAAACTGGGAACCTGATCCCAGGATCTAAACTTCCTGTCCCTTTCCACCAGGGAAACCATGATGGGAATCTCACAGAGGGCCCAATACAAGACGTGAAACAGCTCCTGACACAGGCACAGAATAGGAGCTAAGAGCCCATTGCAGGATCAGAGCCAGAGTTTCTGTCCCCAAGAGAGGAAGGTATACTCAGAGAAAGAACTTACACACCAGAACCATTATCCTGCTAGTTACGTGAAGTCTAAGGAGCATTCCAAGTTACTTTGGATTAGATTCACAAAGGGACTTAGGCACCTAAGAAGGCAGATAGGTACCTAATTCCAACATTTAGACACCACCGGCATTCATAAAACCCTGCTCAGCTGCCACCTAACCCTCAATAGGGTCCTGAGTTTCTACCAGTGGACATGTGCAAAACTGCCTTAGTGCAGATACTGCCAAGCAGCCTAACGCATGCCTTAGTTTCTACAGGATTCTCAAAACCCACTAGTCTCATGGGTTAGACCCAATCTGGTTTACGTGATCTGGGCCTGGGACAGCTGGTGCTGAGAATTTTTGGTGCTGGCTGCCCATCCTATTATAGCCAATAGCTCAGGGGTTAGGGCACCTGCCTACTATGTAGGATACCCAAGTTTGAGTCCTCACATACCTGATTTGGAACAGGGACTTGAACCAGCTCTCCCACTGCTCAGGTGGCCGCCCACTCAGCTTGTTGGCTTCTGTGACTCCCTTTCTTAGGCACCTAACTTGGGGGCTGTGAATTCCACAGAGTGATGGCATTGCAACCCCTAAATCCCCTTTGTGAAACTAGCCCTTCCTACCTAAAACTTTCATTGACACAAACTTTACCAAATATTCCATGCTAAATTCTGAGGAGTAAGACAGATCAGGGCACTGATCTCCATTTCTCTGGAGGGCTCCATGTGCTTCATCCTTATTAGTATTAAAGTGAGTTACTCACATACACTAAAAAAAAAAACCAAAACAGAGCTACCCACTCAGACTCAATTAAAACAGTAAGCCCTATCTCAACAGAAATCAGTAAATCTTCCAAAATACATCTAAGAACAGACTGTTCCAAGGTAAAAGCATTGTTCTGTGATTTTTATGTCTGTGTGGCACATGATCTTTATTTTTGCACTATCCAATTGCATTCAAGAGTTCTTGAGATAATTCCATCCCATTAGTGAAGGCCTTACTCCTTTACCTAGATAGATGAATTATTAATGCCATGCGAAAGGAAAGTATGCCAACCATCATTTTATTACAAAATAATTATTAGCTAGTTTACACTCAATTAACAAATGAAAAACTAGGACATGTATCTTGCCCAGGGGCCAGTAGGTAAATGTGGAAGAATTTTGGAAGCATTATTGTGAGCCAGAAGCCATCAGATCCCTCCTTAGGATCATAGACTATCAGGGTTGGAAGGGACCTCAGGAGGACATCTAGTCCAAACCCCTGCTCAAAGCAGGGCCGATCCCCAACTAAATCATCCCAGCCAGGGCTTTGCCAAGCCTGACCTTAAAAACCTCTAAGGAAGGAGATTCCACCACTTCCCTAGATAACCCATTCCAGTGCTTTACCATCCTCCTAGTGAAAAAGTTTTTCCTAATATCCAACCTAAACCTCCCCCATTGCAACTTGAGACCATTACTCCTTGTTCTGTCATCTGCTACCACTGAGAACAGTCTAGATCCATCCTCTTTGGAACCCCCTTTCAAGTAGTTGAAAGCAGCTATCAAATCCCCCCTCATTCTTCTCTTCTGCAGACTAAACAATCCCAGTTCCCTCAGCCTCTCCTCATAAGTCATGTGCTCCACCCCCCCTAATCATGTCTGTTGCCCTCCGCTGGACTCTTTCCAATTTTTCCACATCCTTCTTGTAGTGTGGGACCCAAAACTGGACACAGTACTCCAGATGAGGCCTCACCAATGTCAAATAGAGGGGAATGATCACGTTCCTCGATCTGCTGGCAATGCCCCTACTTATACATCCCAAAATGCCATTAGCTTTCTTGGCCACAAGGGCACACTGTCGACTTATATCCAGCTTCTTGTCCACTGTAACCCCTAGGTCCTTTTCTGCAGAACTGCTGCCTACCCATTCGGTCCCTAGTCTGTAGCAGTGCATGGGATTCTTCCATTCTAAGTGCAGGACTCTGCACTTGTCCTTGTTGAACCTCATCAGATTTCTTTTGGCCCAATCTTCTAATTTGTCTAGGTCCCTCTGTATCCTATCCCTACCCTCCAGCGTATCTACCATGCCTCCCAGTTTAGTGTCATCTGCAAACTTGCTGAGGGTGCAGTCCACGCCATCCTCCAGATCATTAATGAAGATATTGAACAAAACTGGCCCCAGGACTGACCCTTGGGTCACTCCGCTTGATACTGGCTGCCAACTAGATATGAAGCCATTGATCACTATCTGTTGAGCTCGATGATCTAGCCAGCTTTCTATCCACCTTATAGTCCATTCATCCAGCCCATACTACTTTAAATTATTGGCAAGAATACTGTGGGAGACCGTATCAAAAGCTTTGCTACAGTCAAGGAATAACACCTCCAACTGCTTTCCCCTCATCCACAGAGCCAGTTATCTCGTCATAGAAGGCAATTAGGTTATTCAGGCATGACTTGCCCTTGGTGAATCCATGCTGACTGTTCCTGATCACTTTTCTCTCCTTTAAGTGCTTCAGAATTGATTCCTTGAGGATCTGCTCCATGATTTTTCCAGGGACTGAGGTGAGGCTGACTGGCCTGTAGTTCCCCGGATCCTCCTCCTTCCCTTTTTTAAAGATGTGCACTACATTAGCCTTTTTCCAGGACTTCCCCTGATTGCCATGAGTTTTCAAAGATAACGGCCAATGGCTCTGCAATCACATCCGCCAATTCCTTTAGCACCCTCGGATGCAGTGCATCCTTCCTGGATAATATGTACTGTGAGCCCTTGCTCTAATTCTGAAATTTTATCAAAACATACAACCAAGTTGGTCTGGTTTATTCTTTTCAGACTCACCATTATGATTCTATTTTGTCCTCAGGGTTAATCTACACTGCAGCTGCAGTGGGGGGAGTGTTATTTGCAGCTCATGTAGACTTACCTGCACTAGCTGTACTAATGAGGATACGGCAATGCTGGCTGAATAAGCCAGTCTGATTTCCCTGGATACGTACTCGCTTGTGAAACCAGTGCTGAAGCCTATGCTGCTATGCATAGGTATTTTTAATGAGCTAGCTAGATTAAAGTTAGCATGGGTATGAGTAAATGAGCTGTCAATCATACCCCCACTTGCAGCATAGATATACCCTAAGTGTGACATGGGAATTTTGCCACTGACTTCAGTGAGAGGGAGGGAGAGGGGAGTTATAATGATTTTTCTTTTAATATTTGTTCAACTACCTTACTAAAGATAGCCACTCCCTTACAACAAAATTAAACTAGAAGCACTACTATGAATTAACAAAGAAAAAGTACCTTGTTGAATGAGAAAAGAAGTATTTGCTGCTTTCAATCCATGCACATAAATCCTACTGGCAACAAATGAGAATTTTGCACTTGGCTGAGGTCAATATCTAACTCAAAGATTAGAAAATTATTTTAAAGGCGTAGAACACATACAAACATAGGGCCAAATTCTGCCCTTAAATATATCTGCACAACACCAATTCAATTAAAGGAAGTTACATGCACATCTGAGGATATAATTTCAGAAAAATAACTGACTGAAAATCAGTTGCACTAATAACTCAGTTGTTCCAATAATCAAATATATTTCCCAGGAGGATTATAACTTTGCATGGATAATGCCAGATGCCCTGAAAATTGGGTTTCAAAGCATAGTGTTTAAAGTTACCTCTCAATTTCTGGTGTGAAGACAGGGAGGAGGAAGATGCTCCACAACACAAGTGGGGGAAAAAGCAATTAAACAAATTAAAAGTTAGAACTTGATGATTTCTGCATATTTAAAATGAATGGTAGAATAAAGACAAAAAAGCACTGTATTTAACTTAGGCAATATTTAATTTAATAAGTAAAAAAGATCCAAAGATTCCTTATTGAAATGACAAGGTCTAGTTGCTACCATCAGTTATGCTACTTATTTTTTAAAAAGTTTTAAAAGTCTTATCTGCAAGTGTTCGATGCAGCCATTACAATTCTGAGTTTTCTTTTTCATTAATCAAAAGGTGTAGATTGTCACAGTCTGAATCAATGAAGATAAAAATTTATTATTTTATGATTAACTATATAACAAAACACCTGCTTCACTTGTTATTTTTAAATTGCCTGTACTCCGATATTAGTGTAGTTTCTGGTCATAAAATGCAAAATCAAAAGAAGTAATTTACTGTGTCATATTTTAGTCAATATGACCTTTAAAGTTAATTATCTAATTTGATACTAGACAAAAACCACTGTCTTTTCTCCAACATTACAAATCTACTTTATGAGACAGATGAAATGTGGTGTATATATATGCAAGGCAAAACAAAAAATCCTAGCAAATATGGCAAAAAAGGAAAAATTACCATTCAGAAATGAAGTTCCATTTGCTGCTTACAGGATCAAGACCAAAGTGGCTGTGAGAGATGTCGAGAACCCTCATATCCCAGAGAGTTGAGGGTGGAACGCAAAGAGCATTTTGCAAGACAGGTCCCTTAGTTCCTCAGCTCCCAAAATCAATTGTACGAATTGTATTTTTAAGTGGGTGGTAAGCACTGACAAGCTAAGTCTCTTATAACTTTTCATATTTGATGGAAAGTTATAGAAGCCAGAGCGTAGGACAAAAAATTGTTTTAAACTCTGAATAAGCTACACCATTGTATAATGTAATAACCTGCTTCTACAGTTTACACATTTCTCTGCAGTACTTTTAAAATCCACTCATTTGTAGTGACACTAATACAATATTACCAAAAATAATAAAATGGCACCGGTATATGCCATATTCTGAATCTGTTCCCTAATTATGTCAAAAATGGAAAGAGAAACTGTTTAGAATACACTAATTTTTTCTCTCTCTTCCTCCAGCCAGAATGAAACGTAATGTCATACTAGAACCAATAAGCGATTCAACCTGCCTCTTCCTTCCATTTTTCCAAAAAGTAGCTAATATAGATTAGTAGTAACGCTCTGAAATTACTTTCAAGTTTGTCTATATTTAGTTACCCGAACCCGAGTTTCTGAGAGAGCAACACCAACAAGTTTAGCTCTGAGTAGAGTCTTAAAGTCTCATCTATATTCCCTACATAGAGTAGTGAACACTAATTCAGATTTGTAAGTGGTATTCAATGCTAGTTTTGTTTTCTCACAGTTTGTGCATACATTACAAATACAAATGTGTGAAATTATTTAGTGAGAAAAATATAAGTTACAAGGTGAAGTTCTTTAGTGAGTGAAGTACAGTTCTTTGGTGAGCATGGACACAATACATGGAATCTGCTTCTTTCCATGAAAACCTGGTTGATTTGAATACGAACGAAATTCTGCCACCTTGCGATTTACACGTGTTAGTATCTGCATAAGCTCAAGTTTCTTTGCATGTTGTTTCAGCATCAAACATAGCGACTGAATAAACCAGGAGCCTTCTGATGAGTTTCTCCACGAGTAATAGCCTACAGAAGAATAAATTGTTAAGTGAAATACACTTAATTGGTCCAGTGTAGTGTCCTGTGACCGAGTAACGATCAGGAAAAAATAGTTAGTTTACAAGAGTAATTTTCTTGGGAACAATCAATCAAGAGTAATCAAGAGTTAAAATAATTAAATAAAGGTTTTAAAATAAATGACTCTAGCTTGTTACTTAAATAATCAAAACATACTTTCAATAGACATGACCACTCCATCTCCAAAACACAACACAAAGAGTTAGTTCAGATTGCCTAATCCTGACCTCCTTTACTAATTTAGACAAACCCTAGGCAAAGGAAGAGTCAAAACTGGGCCATCCATCTTTCACCACACAGTGTTCTAAGTGCAGCAGCAGTTTCTATTTAATTACACCATTAAAAGACACATATACAACAATATAGTCAGATTCAGGACCCAGTTGCTCAGACCTCAGCATCACTGTCCTTGCCCTTCTCCAATCTCCTATATGCAGGAATAAAGCTACTAATCTATTCCCTGCCATTGAAATTGTGGATGGAATCAGAGGAGTTCTAATACAATGTCTCATATGGACAATATGAAGAATTAGATTACCTCCTCACATTATGTTTGTATTAATCACTATTTCTGGGTGGTGCAGGAACTACAAGTGAGGGTGGAATCTATACATCAGAAGAAAATTTGATTGTCAGGTACTCCCAAAGTCATCCCAAATAGTAATATACTTTTTGTTTCTTGCCATAATTTATTTGCATAGATCTGATTAACTGGGCACCCAGTACTACCGCAAATGAATGTTTGAGTCTGGAGGGTTTGACAGTGAAAAAATACCCTAACATTCAATTTATTGTAGGCATTTCAAGCTCTACCTCACTTTGTGCATAAGCACAAGAAAAAAGAAAGGCAATGGGAATCGTTTTATGAAAGAATAAAAAAAAAAAAGTATTCAACCACCTTCAAATCAAGTGTAACATTAATACAAACAAACATCTATGTATTTTAGCACTGAAGAATTTTGACATGAGCCTCTCTTACCTGGAACAGTAGAATATGCATATAGGAAGTCTGCTTCTACAGGCATTTTCTGACAGGTATTTTCCTCTGAGCTACTGTCTGTCTCAACGCCAGAATCTAATTCTGTCCCTCTACAAGCCTGGAGAGAAGGTAGGGGAAACAAATTGAAGAAACAGTAAAAGTCAGCAGTAAACATCCCCAAGGTGTCCACTGTTAATTCAAACTTTGACATCTCACTGATGTGAAAAACAATTAAATGAACTATAAAAAGAATGAGATTCCTATACTTAACATGTTTTAGTACTGTTTGAATGCCAAGTACGGCAATCGGAGTTTATGTCATTGATTGCATCAGTTTGACTAAATTATGGGTTTATTCATTCAAAGTTTTGGTTTTTCATATAAGAATATATTGAAATTCTGACTGATGTTTCAAAGATTTCTGGATAGCCCCGATGGAACTCATAACTTGACCTATTACAACTTCCGCCTACTTACATAAAGCCAGACAGTGCCACCTTTACTCAAGGAGAATAGTATCTTACTCTGCAAGTAGTCCTTTTGAAATCAATATAAGCAGTAAAAAAGTCTGAGCTTTGCCTCATCATCTAATGGAAAACTTGCATTATTCAAGTACGTAGCAGCTCAGCTGTGCTTTACCTGAAAGAAGAAAAGTTTTGGCTTTCCCACAAGACTCTTACATCTGTCTCCTCTGAACAGGCCTGTTAATATTTTCAATTCAAGAGGACCATCTGTACCATAGATTAATCCATCTTCACCATGACTTAACAACACACAAACAAAACTGCTTCGATTGCTGTGATCATCTTTAGCAACTAGAAAAAGATGAGAGAAATAATTGGTGTTTGAAACTTCCCATGCAATAGAAAAGTATGTTTATTATGATGTTAACAAGGACCTTATTTGGCAATATTGGGTTCAGCAATCACTTACACATACATGTACAGGCCAGCCATTGTACCTCACCTGTGACAATGAGAAACCACCCATGGCAAACATTAGGAGTAGACTACGTAGTTGGCTGCCTTGGGCATCTAATTTTTAGGAGTGGCTCTTGCATGGCTGCTCCCTACACTCCCAGGAGCCAAGACAGGTTCTGAGGATCTGCCCCTTTTAAGTCTCATGCATTGTTCGGAGCAGCAGTCATATCTGTGGCAAGAAGCAGCTAAACAAACAACAACGCATCCCAACCCAGTCGCCTCCACCTGCACCAGCTGGGAGAACTTCAGGAGAGTGGGTGTTTGCCCCTTTAATGGTATCCTTCACGTCCTCTACACTGCTGCATACTTGTGGAACGGAGTGCCAAAGTCTTTAATGCTAACTCTACAATAACCTGGATAAAAGGCTAGGTGAATCTCTATGTCCATTTAGTCCTCCATTGAGAGGAGTCAACAAGGTTGAAAATTGGTGACAGCTATGGTGATGATGGTTTTTGTGATATAAACAATATATTCAATTAGATCTAGACAAAAAACAAACTTTCTACATGGTAATGTTGGATCACTACCAACGTAGGCTATATTTGAACCAGGAACCATGTAATAAGAGGGCATCTATCATATTACCAATCTCCCGCAATGGTTAATGATCTACTACTTAACTTTTATTATAGATCCCTATCTTCTCATCCAATTTTATCTTAGTGATATTTGATATTATTGAAATTTATATTCTTAAACAAGAAGTCAGCATTTTCCAACACTATATCTTAGTTTCAACAACTCCTATTTCATCTGTGTTTGTGGCTTTATATTTTCCCATCTTTTACTAATATGAGAGTTTTAAGGCTCAGTTCTTGGCCCTTTTTACCATTGAGAACACATCAATTCTAGCTCATACTTAAGACCTAACTTCTATCTAAGCTTTTACTTATAGAACCCTACCTATATTTCTGTGTTAATTACATCCAACTCCACATCTCCTTTAGTTAATTATTTGATCACTGGGTCCCATCTATTGCACTTAATTCCTTTTATATTTTTTCTAATCATTCTAATCTGTAACATCAAGAGATCCAGAATGTTCCCTCCAGAATATTCTTTTCCTTCAGAAAGAGGAACCATGTTACAGGCTTTCTACCTCTGAATCCAATTCAAACCATCATTCCTGGTTTCCAAAATTATTCATAAACTGCTCTACCCTTCCTCTAACCTTGCATTTGCCTATTCCGCATCTCACTCTGCTTCTATGAAGTTATTCATAGAATCATAGAAGTATAGGACTGAAAGGAACCTTGATAAGTCACCTACTCCAGTTCCCCGCACTCAAGGCAGGACTACATAATAACCAGACCATTCTTGACATGTGTTTGTCTAACTTGTCCTTAAAAGCCTCCAACGACAGAGATTCCACAACCTCCCTAGGCAAACTGTTCCAGTGCTTAACTACCCTGACAATTAGGAAGTTTTTCCTAAAGTCCAACCTAAACCTCCTTTGCTGCAATTTAAGCCCATTGCGTCTTGCCCTATCTTTAGAGGTTAACAAGAACAATTTTTCACCCTCCTCCTTATAACACCCTTTTATGTACTTGAACTTAGGTTCTCCCCCAGTCTTCTCTTCTCCAGACTAAACAAACCAGTTTTTTCAATCTTTCCTCATAGGTCATGTTTTCTAGACCTTTAATAATTTTTGTTGCTCTCCTCTGGACTTTCTCCAATTTGTCCACATCTTTCCTGAAATGCGGCACCCAGAACTGGACACAATACTCCAGTTGAGGTCTTGGAGTAGAGTAGCATGAGTAGAGTAGAAGAATTACTTCTTGTGTCTTGCTTACAACACTCCTGCTAATACATCCCAAAATGATGTCTGTTTTTTTGCAACAGTGTTACACTTTTGACTCGTATTTAGCTTGTGATCCACTATGACCCCCAGATCCCTTTCCGTGGTACTCCTTCCTAGGCAGTCATTTCCCATCTTGTATGTGTGCAACTGATTGTTCCTTCCTGAGTAGAGAACTTTGTATTTGTCCTTACAACGTCATCCTATTTACTTCAGACCATTTCTCCAATTTGTCCGTACCATTTTGAATTTTAATCTTCTCCTCCGAAGCACTTGCAACCCCTCCCAGCTTAGTATCATCTGCAAACTTTATAAGTGTACTCTTTATGCCATTATCTAAATCATTGATGAAGATGTTGAACAGAACCAGACCCAGGACCGACCCCTGTGGGACCCCACTTGGTATACCTTCCCAGCTTCACTCTATTGTTCTCCTCCCCAGGATTTTCTGATTAGGTGGGGGAGCTGGTATCTCACTTTTACTGCCCCATTATGTAGATTTTTCTCTCTCTAGCATGGTTTGGGGGGCCATGTACTGTAATCAAAATATGACAAAATGAGAGACACTGTATTCTCAGGTCTGGACTTAGTTTTTCCTGCTACAGTTCTCCCAGAGACCGAGCAAATACGTTTGCAATACTCATGTGTTAGGGACAAGGGCAGACCTTGCTAAGATGCCACAATCACCTCTGATAGGTGATATGCACAGAAGTAAATGCAGATGAGGGTAGCAGCCTTGTCGCAGCAATAAAAGAATATATAAAAAATTTCAAACATGTGCCTTTCTTTCACTGTGACTGCAACAGGAAGGAGGTATTAGGAAACTTGAATAGAAAAAGTTTAGTTAAAAACAGTGGCATTTAAGTTGCGTGGCTAGTTTAGAAATAGACAGTAAAGCAGACCCCTATATAAAGACACTTTATATTCTAAAACAGATTTTTTTTTTAAATCCTTCATTCTCTTTCCAAACTAGGAATTGTGACAGAAAAGTAACATGTAAATGATCTCAGTTAGGTTCTGAACACCTACCTGCAGGTTAAAGAGTTCAGATTCTGAGGACAGCAGCAAAAATTGCACATAGGGCTCAGTCCTGCAAGGTGTTGAACATGAAGCTAATCCCACAAAGCACTGAAGCATGTGAGTAGCTGTACATAGTCAATGAACTACTCACATGCTTAAAGTGAATCATGTGCTTTGCTCGATCATCCCAGAGAGCTCAGCAACTTGCAGGATCAAGCTCAAAGAACCTGTTTTTTTTCTTTTAGCATCCACAATTTTCCACTTATAAGAAGTACTGACCACTTATTCTTTTATCTAAAATTTTAAAGTATATAATTTTAGACTATAGATACATTTTAATAATACAGACCCAGACCATTACTACTTACCATTTTGCAAGATGTCAAACATTTGCTTCCCTGTACGATCATTGTGAAGGTTGACTTTATATCCCAAAGTCATAAAAGTATCTCTGATGCGTGCAGCATCTGCATCAGTACCAGATCGGAATGACATTCCTTTGGATTTGAAAAGAAGATTCACTTTAATTTCATCTAAAAGACACAGTATAGCTGATTTGGGGTGTCGGAGCCAAATTCTGCTCAGTTACACCAGGATAAGTCTAGACTAACTCCACTGAAGCAAATACTCCAGATTTACACCAGTGTAAGTTGAGCAGAATTTGACTGTATGCATTTATCACAAATAAAGCAAAAAGATTTTTCATTCCAAAATGAAACTTTTTGCAACAAACAAACAAACAAACAAAAAAACCCCAACAACAGTCTATGGGCCTAAGCAATCACATTAATACCTCTAAAACGTCAAAGGTAAGATACTGGCTGTTAAAATCAGCTTGATAAGTATAATTTCCTACACTTGTAGTCCCCCTCCTACAAACAGATATTTGGAAGTATCTACCATGAGAAATTACACACATTTAAACCATTACATTTTTACATTAAAAAATCAGTCATCTGGTTGCTTATTTAAGTTTGAAGAACACTACATTTTACCAATTTCTCTGAATTAAGAAGAGCTTTAAAAACAAAATAGAAATATGAACAGTTACCAGTTGCTGGCAGGAAGTTCTTATTATTTATTATTATACATATCCCAATTTCTGGATAATCCATTTTGTAACTCTCATCTGGCTGTATTCCAGAGTCCATGGATTTGCTAACAGGCAGGCTCTTTCTGTATGGAAACCAGATAATATAACAGATGAGTTTACAAAAACCAACAACCATTCTTAACAAGAGGAAACTTCCAAAACTGATTTATAAGCTTAGTCTTTTTCTAATTTTTCTCCGTATTTTTTGGTAAGGTTCTTTTGCAACTAGTGAAAGTGATGATAATTTTCACTACTTGCTCATTAAATACTGTAAGTACCTCTATGAGATCAAATCAACCCCTTGATTTTTAAGTCACTGGGGCTCCACATGGGTGCTGGAGTCATATGCATGAAACAGCTAGCAGGATTGTCTTACATAGTCAGGCTCCAAACTGTGAAACTGACTGCATACAGTTCTGTCAAACATAGAGTTACACAAATGAAAAAAAATATCAATTTTTAATCTCTCATTTGCAGTAATCTAATATGCAACTTGTAACACTCTTAGGTAAAAATATTTAGACAGAAGTGTGTCTAAGTTGACAGTACCCCTGCAAAAGGGAATATATACACAACTCCTACTTACATCAATAGATAACAGTTGTGTGTGTATCTGAGGGCAGAATTGGTGCTAAAAGTTTAAACTTAAAATTCAATTCCATCAGAAAGCTACATTAACAGAAAGTTAAACAGATCTAGGAAATGACAATGTTTAAACTTCATGTGCAACCTTAATTCTGTTCCCATGTGTACATTAATTACAATACAGACCATTACTCTGATCCTGCTTAAATTTTACGCATACAAATACAGTACTCACAGTGATGTCACTAATCACATGCTTGAAGTTAGCACATATGTAAGCGATTGCAAGATTGGAGTCTATATGATCACATCACATTCTATTTTCCAAATAATATAGCAAACAGGTTTTTTAAGCCCAATAACAATAGGTACGTATGTGTAGCAGCTTGCGGTTCTGTGTAGCATATGTATACCAGATAAAGACCATGAAAGTAATTTATATTAATGTCCTGTGAACATACGAAATCCAGTGCCCAAAGCAAAGACTAATGCGGAACATTTATCGAGTATCTGCACTCCTTACAAGCTACACAAAAGTGTTCACAAAAAACTGACGTGAGTCCTGTGCAAAGTCATTCTCAATGGTGAAACTGTTATACACCTTCTGGATAAAGCTGTCAAAGCACCAAGCCCATACAGCTTCACACACAGAACTTTATGCTTGCTGAGAATCCCTTCCTTTACTCATTGTCTCCCTCCACTAAACGTTTCAATTAACGTAGCCTCACCTTCATTGTACATATTACAACCTTAGTGCCATTGCACTTTAACTGTCCTCTGTATATGCAGAATCTGATTTTCAAAAGCTTGTAAGGCTGCCAAATCCAAACCAATGTTAACTGGAACACTAAAAGGAACTATTGGTCAGTTCTTAGGGGTATACGGACTGGGCAGTCTATGTTTTTTCTTCTTTAATTCCTTGCATATTATAAATTATATTATATATTCAGTTTTGCAGTAGACTAAGTTATATTGGGTGTGAATCTGATTTTTTAAAAAAGAGAGTTGTTTACTAACATTGCAATATTGATGAACTAATCTTTGTGATATTTATTCAGTTTGTGTTATTTGCAGTTTCACCATACAATTTCATTCGAGGGCTATTTCTCAGGACATTAAATATAAAACTTATTAAAGAAAACTAGAACCACCACACTCACCCTTGGGGACCAAAGAGAGATTTTGCATCTGCCTCATCATGACCTGATTGCAGTCCATCTTTTATATCTGCCATTGCTGTTCTTATTTATTAACTTGAAAACATAAGAAAATAGAAATGTAAGACATAAATTCCTTTTATTCACAACTACAACCGTTTCCTGTTGCTATGCTATTCTGAGGAACTTCAGAGGGGCCTAACAAAATTAGGCAATTGGGTACCATGATAGATAAAATTCAGAATTTACAAATTCAAAAGAAGGAACTTGGGTGGAAGGAATCTGGATTCTATATAAACTGTACCCACTATTAACTGTGCCCACTCATTGTGGATGGTTTAATGAAAACACCAACTCAAAAAAGCAATTAAAATATTAGGCTGTAGAAACGGATAGAAAAATAATTCTGAAAATATTATAATGATGTTATATAAATTCATGGTACTACTGCACTTGAATACAGTGTTCAGTTCCGATGACCTCATCTCAAAAAAGACACAAGAGAAATAGAAGAGGTCCAAAGACAGGCAATAAAAATGATTTGAGACTCCATAGGAGGACAGATATTAGATTGTAAACTCTTTGAGGGAAGGACCATGTTTTCCTATGGGTTCATATGGGTTCAGCACTTAGCATAACTGGGCCTCATCCTAGTGAGCATATGGATGCTACTGTAACACAAATAATTTTTTCAAAGATTAAATAACAAAATAGTATAGAGAGCATATATTGGGTGTTCCTATTTATCTTCCATCATAACACAGGAAAAAGAACTTACAATGAAATTGAGAGGCAACAAGTTTAAAACCAATTAAATATATATAGATATATTTTTAAAACACACAATGCAATTGTTCTTGTGGAACAATTGCCACAAGTTATCAAGTCCAAGATTTAACAACATTCCAAAAAGGGTTAGACATTTATACAGAGAGCAAGAACATTTATCGTTACACATTAGAAACGACCAAAAAGTGAGAGCTATAAACCATCATGCTTCACAGACTAAGCCAGCTATGAAATGACAATAGTTTGAAAGAAACTTCCTCGATGGGCTAATTATTCCGTATTTGTCCATTGCAAGGATTGTTGCACCACCTTCTGAAGTATATGACAGAATGGATCTACATAAAATTTTAAATAACCAAAGAGATCAAGTTGCAACTGTTGCTGATCAGACAAGATGAAGAAAAATAGTATTCTCTGCTTTGGTTAAGTGTGGAGCTGGCAACGTAGGTTTGATCCTTTCACAGCCACCCTGTTGTTTACTGATTTTCCCCCTTGCTCTAGCCACTATGTTGTCTTAATATACTGTGAATATCCTCAGAACCATGCAAGTCCATCTTCTGTGGATGCAATTACTAATGCATCAAAAGTGTTAACCCCATTTCATGCACCTCTATTTTTCAAAGACAAGTTTGTTATTTTTCAGTGGCTTCATGTCCCATGTATACTCTGGGTACATTTTCTATATCACTTGGGGCTCCAATGTAATTAAGACAACTCCTTGACCACTAAACATTTCCAGACTATTTTTACAGACCTGAAAGCTAGGACCCTGGGAATCAGCAGAAGATTAGATTCCCTGGATATGAACCTGCAAGAGGACCAAATATGGCATAATCCTACCCTAAACTTCAGCAGTTGCCTTCAGGACAATCAAATGTAGGAGGAAATGTGTCTGCGCTGCTAAACTTGCCTGCTCAGCATTATGAGCACATACTGTAGCATTGGGCAAGCAGAATCAGTTAAATTGCTTCAGTCCTTTTTTTTTTTTAAATCCCAAAGAGAAGAATATAGAGGAAAAAAAGAAAAGAAGATGGTGGTAGGACAAAAGAAATATTGTGGAAAGAGACAGATAGAGAGGAAGTGGTCTAGTGGCAGCCCATGTTCACATAAAACCATATTTAGTTCTTTATGTTAAGACAACATGGGCAGAGTAACTGTGTAGACAATGTACTAAGCCCCAGAAAGAAGCCCTTAGCAACCTCTCTGCCCAACTGATAAGGCTGCATTAAAAGGTTACAGAAGCTTCCTCAGCCAAAAGTAGGGTTTACCTTTATGCAGTGCCTTTTTTGAGTGGAGGGCAGGGAATTAGGGGATTGCAGAACCTCCAGAAAGAACAAGAGCATATACAAAAAGGAGTAGATTCAAGGAAAGAGGAAGAAAAAGATACACAACAACAAGAAAGGGGTAGAAAAGACACAGAAAATGGCAGAAAGAAATTGTTTGTAGAATGAGGGAAGGTCCCTAGAAGAAACAAAAAAAGAATATAAATCTTTCACCATTGTGCACATTTTTCCATTTCATAAGTCTCAGTTTGGCTACAGATTAGGGGTCCTTAAAAGGTGAAACTGCAGACATATTTTAAAATGAGGTGTATTAGTTATTGGCATTTCTATTGCGCTCATCACTATAATATCTAGGCACCTACTGAATTAGGTATTTCTGATCTCTGCAAGCTTTGTAAGTCTGGAGTTTACATCCGATGTAAATTCCAGACTTAGGAAGCTTGCAGGGATCAGAAACTCTCTCAGGGCTTGTCTACACTACCAAGTTTTGTTGACAAAACTTATGTTGACACCCGAAAGTCGACAAAAGAAAAACTGCCGAAGGGTGTCCACACTTGTACCCAATGTGGACACGATCTGTCAACAGAGGGAGCACCATCATCGACAGGGTGAGCAATGCACTATGGGTATGTATCCCACAGTGCAGTAAGGAAGTGGTAAGGAAGAGCTGATCGCTGCGTACGTTCTAATATAATATAATTAATAGAGTAACAATGACTGCTCCAGATAGGAAGAATAAGTGGGGCCTTCAGCACATAATGACAAATTAATTCCTTCCTCCCCACAGCTTTGTGGTGACTGAAGTCAGATATGTTTGGTCTGCTCCGATGTCACAAAAACCATAATTTAGAGTCATCACAGTTACTACTACAGCCACTTGACTTGGTCAATAGGGCCTCTAGTAAGTGGTACTTTTGAATTATAACACGATTCAGTGCTTATAAAAATATTTTATACAATATAAAAACACTTTGAAAAAACATGTTACAAAATACAAAAATGCCACTTACTACACCCCGTTTGGCCAATTCCATGGCTCAACATGGTTCCAGTGGTAGCTGCAATTTCCAGACTGATGCATTCTATGGCATCTGAGTGGAGATGGCCTGCACCTTTTGGAAGCTGAAGTGCCAGGAAGGAAAGTTAGGCTAAGATCAGTTATGTGCTGAATGACCTATTTACCTTTGCTATTTGAGCATTAAGCAACTACAGATTCATTTATATCATTTTCAAAATGAGACTTGTAGTTCACCTTTAATGTTTATGGAATTTTTGAGTCTCTTAATGAAGCAAGTTAGCTACACTTATTTAAAAACAAAACAGAGACCCATCAGCAGACATCTGTTTTGTTGCTGTGCACTCAGACACACGCTGTCAGCAATAATTTTTCTCTATTCCATAGCACTGATGCCAACACCAAGTAATAGCAATGCTCTTGGGAGGTCAATGCTCGTTCTCGCTGACTTGAAGTACTAAGAATTACCTCACCTTAGTTAGCTAATGCAATGATGTCATTTTCTGTCACGGGAGGATGATCTCATGCTATGGGGGACAAAAAAGTACCTTTGAGCAAACATGTTTAGAATTAATTATAATTGTTCTGCTCTTTGAAATTTTTTTCCTGAGTCTTAAAATATCAGCTATGTGCACGCAGTCAGATAAGAACTTTAAACAGCAAAGGAACCTTTTAAAAAAACTTGATGTGATTACTAGCAGAATATTGATCCTTTTTCCTTAGCTTTTGGGACATTTTATTTACCATTTAGGATCATTTGATTTGTTTTATTTAAAAAATTCAGTTATCAAATGGATAAAAAGCTACAAAAAAGACAGAAGATGTAAAGAAAGATACTTTCTCTAGAGCTTACTAAGGGTGGAGGGGGCAAAGAGAGAATCAGTTGAAACAGGACCCAACATTAGAGTTGCTAGCAAACTACAACAAATTACTGCAGTAACAGACTCCCTGTACAATATATTATTCAAATAAGATTTTTTTTTAAATGAGCAGAGCTGTTCTAAGTTATTCCTTTTGCTGGGACAATGACCAACTACTAAAATAATTTCTTGACCATAGTCAAATGACTTAGAGCAACTGCAACCCCTAACTCCATCTGGACCTACTGAGATTAAACTCAGTCAGACGATGCTTCATTGTATGACATTCATGTTTTAAGTCAATACAGTAACCAAATTTTTTTTTAGTACTGTGTGTCTGAATTGTGAAACATTCACTAACGGAAATTAATGATACAGAATCAGAGTGTAAATAATGTTAAAGTTTCTTTGACTTGGAAGCAAATAACTGAATGATCTTTGGTTACTCCACACCCCTTGAAATATGCAAACCATAATGAACAAAGACAGCACATGTTCAATATATGCCAGCTATGTTATGAAGCAGTGCTCAGACCAAAATAAGTGTCTTGAAACAAATGTCTCAATGTCTTTTTATAATTACTCTGATTTCCCCCCCGCAGTTTACAATTTCCCACTTTACATGATTATAATGGAAAAATGGAAATAGTCAACTATATGCACAAATAGAATAAATGCATGCATGAAATACTGGAATGATCAACACAGCTCTCTAAAATGAATAGCTAGTATATGAGGGCAAAAAACTCAAACCAAACCAAAACCAGAATATTTGTCTCTTAAATCCTCAAATTACAAATGTTTAAACTACAGATTTAATTCTGTATATGAAATTATACTAATACCAAATATTGCACTTTTTCGTAATCATTATGCAACCTTGGTTTGTGGTTACTACTGGCTAGGTGAGCTGCTCACCTAAAAAGAGACCACAAGCCACTAAGCACATGATCAGAAAAATGTCATACAAGCCATTTTCTAGCATAGCATCCATAAGTATGAAGGACAACTTCAAAGTGAAAAAATTAACATTACAACATGTACAAATACTGTAAAACGGTTACTAAAAAAAAAGCTACTCAAATAATGTTGAAAGACAGGAGTATTGGCCCACTGTTGTGGGACAAGAAGTGAAAAAGAAAGTGCTTTGCAACAGCCACTTCCAGACAATTATGGAGCAGTGTGAAGAGTTCTAATGAGATTCTCATCCAGTTGTCTATGGATGGAAAGACAATAATAAATGACACTGGCCTTGACAGTCAATATTAATAATGCATTTCCCCACCTGGAAATAAGAATCTTTTCTGACCTCCCAATCCCCTAAAGCAGAATTTTTAAAGTATCTCAGTGTATGAATGATCAAGGAAAGGCTTCACAGACCATTGGTATCCAAAGAACACAGTCGGTGAATAGTTGCGTTGGACTGTCAGTTAAATAAAAAGCAAAATGATGCAATATGGTCAATAAAAACAATACATATTATATGATATTTCAATTTCAAAATTCAGCTATTCTCTTCAGTACTGCATTTGAAACTGCATATTAAACTTATTGAAATGATCAGTACAGTAACAAATTTTCTTCCTCTCAAATTTCCTTCCTCTGTCCCCTAAAAAAATCCGGAACCCAATAATTTAGAGGAAAACACACAATTTGCAGAATTCTGCAGAAGATATATTTTCCAGGAGCAGCTGAAGTATGAGGTGGATATATTTGTATTTGCTGCACAGGGGCTCCATTTTCAGAATGCTTTGAAATACAAAGGTTTTTTGGAATAATAGCAGCTTGCTACTAAACAACAGGCTAGTCTACAAGAAGAGAGATTTAAGATGGAAGTAGTAATACAGCCTGCCAGGAAATTTCTTCCAATAAAACTAATCCAAGATAACTTTTATTTGTAAATTAATACTCAGAAAATGTGCTCAGACAAAATACAGGCAATACAAGGTCACATATCTAGGAACAAAGAAAGTAAAGAGGACTAGGTCCTGGAAAGCAGTGACTCTGAAAAGAACTTAGGGGTCATGGTAAATGGTGAGACCATTGTTTTTGAAGTGTGGACACAATACTACACAAATGTTGAAGCATTAGAGAGAGTTCAGAGAAGAACTACAAAGAATGATTTGAGGCTGGAAAACATGCTTTATGATGAGAGACTTAAGCTAAATAGTTTCAGATCCTTATTAGAGAGTGGGTGGGGCAACTTGATGACGTACACAAGAAGAGGATATCCAATACTGGAGGGCTCTTCAGCCTAGCAGACAGTGGCATAACAATGTTCAATGGCTGGAAGATGAAGCTAGAAAAATTCAAACTGGAAATTAGGTGCAATTTTTAACAGTGAAGATAGGTAATCACTGGAACATCTTAATTTAGGGAAATGGCAGATTTGCCATCACTTAAAAACATCTTTAAATCTAGACTGGATATCATTCTAAAAGATGTGCTTTAGTTCAACCATGAGTTCTCAGGCTCAAAGCAGAGATTTTGGGGTTAAATTCAATGTCTGCAGAAAGTTAAGACTAGATTACCATAATGGTACCTTTCCCTACTGTCCAGAAAAAGGGGAAAGACACACCCAATATTCCATCCCACCCGATTCATATGGGGGTAAACTCCACAAATGCAAATTACAGCTTTCCTTGTTTGCATTGGTGCGGCTATTTTGGCGGCTGGCAATCAGTTGCTGGAAACAGGATAAATTCTCAGTGTAGACATGGCCCAACTATTTCACTCCTGACCATTTTAGCAGAAACACCCTGCTACACTGGGGCTGTGGATGAAGCTTAGAGTACCACCAACTTTCCCCCAACACCAATATGACCCCTAGCTTAAACAGATCTGATTCTGTTTAAAAAACATCAACTATACAGTATCTTACTGATGTCATCACCATATCATATATATTTTTTGCTGCTGTTTAGGGCGCACAGAACATTTAACACAGTGGCTACATTATATTAATTTCTCAGTAACTCAATGTTAATTTTTTAAAACTATTTATTCAGATTACAATATTAAGGTAGGGGACATTTGGGTGTTAGGCTACTTCACAGAGCAGGGGTAGTAAACAGGTAGACCATGGGCCAAATCCAGACTGCCAGACACTTTTGAATGGACCCAAAAATATTTGTATTTACTTATTATCATTATTGTTGTTATTTCCGCTGGTCTGGATCTCGACTATACCTTGACCAAGAAATTTAGACCTTGACAAAAAATCGTTGACCGCTCCTGCCATAGAATCTCCTCTGTAAGTTCTATACAGTAAGATAGATCAAGGCTTATTTCTATTCTACAAAGAGTCCTCGGATTTACAATGCCCAACTTATGTCGGATGCCACTCACAACGCTTTTCAATTGACTGCCCATTTTGCCCCTACGATGCTTGTTTTTCCCTTACTACGCTTGAGTTGCATAAAGTCTGCTTGAAATACTTCCTGGTTGCGTTATACTGCTATGGAGCTGGAAGGAGTTGCTTCTGATTGGCTTTGAGGTAGCAGGGTAGCTTGTTGCTGGGTACGGTTGCCGATTGTTTTTAACTGGCTCCTGACCCTGGGCTCAGCCAATCACAAAGCTTGAACAATGGCTCAGCATGTGTGCCATTCTCCCTGGCTTTCAGAGCCCGTGTTGCTGGCATTCTGAGCAGCACATGTGAGTGTATATCAGGGGTAGGCATCCTATGGCACGCGTGCCAAAGGCGGCACGTGAGCTGATTTTCAGTGGCACTCACACTGCCCGGGTCCTGGCCACCGGTCCGGGGGGGTTCTGCATTTTAATTTAATTTTAAATGAAGCTTCTTAAACATTTTAAAAACCTTATTTACTTTACATACAATAGTTCAGTTATATATTAAAGATTTATAGAAAGAGACCTTCTAAAAACATTACAATTACTGGCACACGAAACCTTAAATTAGAGTGAATAAATGAAGACTCAGCACACCACTTCTGAAAAGTTGCCAACCCCTGGCGTATGTGTTTATTTGAATGCTGTTTACAAAATACAGTATATAGTAAATACATTGATGTTGCAACATTAGTCATCTATAATTCATTTAATACAAAAAACTCGGTTACTGTGGTGAAAATAGTGTATCAAGCCTTGGTTCAGGAACCAATCCCCTTTCAAACCATTGATTCCTATGGGAAAAGCGGTTTCAGTTTACAACGTTTCAACTTACAACGCAATTCTAAGGAACAAATTGTGTCATAAGTCCCAGAATTCCCTGTATACAGGTTTTTATACTGAACTCAATGTAGTTTCTAAGCCCACTCCAGTAGTGCATTAAGCAATGTATGGTTTATTCTCTCTTTCATCTTCTCCCCAGAGGGAGAATTATGTGTACTCTGTAGTATTTTATTTTGTTAGGCTTTTGGTTTGTTTTAAAGGCACACGTTGCTATGCATTTATATTAGTGAAGTCAGAGTTGAAGAAATGTGCCTTGCAGTTGGAGCAGAAGAAGGTGGTGAGGTTTGTGATGGTCCTTAGCTCCAGTGGGAGTTTGTTGCACAATCTCAACTGGCCCCTGAGAAAGTCCTATGTCCTGCACAGAAGTGCTTTAACTTTATGGTAGAAAGTCTCACAGTGTCTGAAGAGGTGACAAAGACCTGTATAGCTGTATTTAACTCATTGTTGGCAGTCTCCTAACCAACCAGAGATGGTAAAAAGTCACTGATGGATACTGCTATGTGAGAATTTAGCATCAGCAAGGAATCCAGGAGCACTCCTAAACTACAGATGGAACTGACCAATTGTGGATGTGTATCTTCAGTCAAAGGAGATGGCACCATGGTTGCACAATTTTCAAAATTCCTTTCTTTGCCCAGCAGCATAAGCTCTTCTTTGCTCAGATTCAGTTTTTATCAGATGTTCTTCACCCATAAGCTGATCTCGTCCAACCACTGGACTCTATTGGTGGTAGTTTATGGTGATATGTAGTGATAGATAGGTAGAGTTTTGTGTTGTGTAGATGGATCCTTGTGCCTGTTCAGAGGCTTACTGAAGCCAATGGAATATTGGCACTTGGGTCCAGTTATATACTGTAAGGTTATAATTTCACCAATCAGTCACAAAGTGTCAGTGACAGAGCAGACGCTAACCCTTTTCCTTCTAAAGTGCTAATCCTGCACTCATATACATGTGGGCAAGACCTATCTACACAGACTGATTTCAACAGGGATCCACATGGCTGCCTGTGTGGATCTGATTGTAGAATGGGTCTTAGACAATACACCTCCAATGCCCCAGCACTGTGCTCTGGAGAAACGAGTTGAGGAGGTACCATTTTTCAGGTGAGATTTAAAACTGATGTCCGGAGCTGACCAGCAGAAGTCATTGAAGATTCTCTAGTAGACAACCTGGGTAAATGCCACTGCTAATTTTCTGTCATACACTTACTCCTCGGGGAATTCTGTGCCACTGCACATGCGCAGAATTTATGTCCTCCGCGAATTGCTCTGCTTCCCTGCAGAAAAATGACCTTCTGAAAGGGAAGCAAAGGGAAGCCACAAGAGTGGTCATGCAACCTTCCCCAGCAGTATGTTTTGGGTGCCCAGAGCAGCTGGCAGAGAGGTAAATCACTGGGGGGCAAGAGGCAGAACTTGTAAAACCCAGCTGGTGGCTCCTACCCTGCACCAGGCTCAGCTGCTAGTCCCAGCTGGGCAGGACGGGACTTCCTCTTCCCCTGCAGGCACATAGGGCCTGGTTAGATCCACCCTCAGATTTCTCTCCCAGCTGCAGGAAGCTCTGCAAACCCAAGCCCCCACATACACTTCCTGCACCCATTGCTCCTCAGCTGCAGGGGGAGGGATTCCTGTACAGGGAGCTGCTCCCCCAGACGCCCAACCCCCATGCATCCAGACCTTCTCATACTCAGACCCTCCTGCTGAGCCTCACCCACTCCCCTGCACTCAGACCTCCCCCTTGCGATGAGTCCCACTCCCCAGGTACCTGGCCCACCCCTACGAGCCACCTGCACCCGGATCCCCACCCCACTGAGCCAGAACCAGCTGCACCTGGATCCCAACCCCACTGAGCTCCACACCCCTAGCACCTGAACCCCCCCACTGAGCCCCCCACACCCAGAAAGCCGTGCTGAACTCTATCCCCCAACACACACACAACCTGCCACTGAGCCCAACCACCTTCACTTGGACCCCCTTGCAGAGTCCCATTACCGTTGCACCCAGAACCCCTCAACAAGCCCCTGTGCATCCATATCCCTCTCAACCCACACTTGGATCCACCCACTTTAAACCCCATTCACACCTGGATGTTGTCTTACTGAGCCTGCCTACCCACACAGAGGGGCAGGGCCCTGGGGTGTTTCTGGGGCAGCCCACGTCCTAGTGCTGTATCAGGGTCGGGTGCAGCCTGTGCTCCCCAGTGCCATGCAGGAGCCTCCACATTTATTTGACAAATAAAATTTGCAGAATTTTAAAATATTGAGCACAGAATTTTAATTTTTTTGGCGCAGAATACCCTCAGGAGTATACACTCCAATTTAGTATTACTATATGCTGACAGCGACAGACCTGAAAGATTAGACCTGGATTTTAATTAATTATTACTATTTCCAAACAGAACCTTAAAGTCAATTAAATTAGATTTCAGCATTCTCCCTCAGCACTGTGTAAGAACATGAGAGCCAGAAACAAACTCTAGAAAACTGAAAGTGGTTAGTCTATTCTAGCTGTGCATGGAGGAGGAAAAGTAAAGCATCTTGCAATGCATTAGAGGGAAAAAATCATATTCATGAATTCATACTGCATCCATATTTTAACTTTTAATAGTACTTTACTTTCATATTTTGACATTGTACGGCATTATGGGTACGGGCTTGTCTACACTTGGAAATTTCCTGGAATTGTTATTCCGAAAGAACTAATCTACACGAATGAAGCTAAACCGGACAAAGGCTCTCAGGGGCTGGGGCTGCAATAAGAGCGCCTTATACAGAAATAACTGTCGATAACACACAATTATTCCGGAAGAGCCATCGGGGACTTGCCAAGCGCAGCCTCGGAACCCTGTTAACCTCATCCTGCCGCCCTGCACAGACGCCACCTCGCACCCCAGAAGTGGCTGCATTTCAGCGGCGGGTGCCAGGCTCGCAGAGCCCATCGGCTCGCGAAGGGCGAGGGAGGAAGGTGCCTGGGGCAGTAACCCCGGATCGTCTGTTGCTTCCCGGCAAGGGAGGCGAGGCAGCGAGAACGAGCCGAGCCAAGCCCCCTTTCCTGAGCGTCCCGCGGCGCCCCGGGCTCGGAGCGAGCCCCGCGGCTCTGCTCAGAGCCCGGCCCTGGGAGCGGAGCAGCCGGAGCCGCCCGGGCTCTTTGTTCACCCGAAGGCGGCGGGGCTAGGTGCTGCCCGGGCTCAGCGGGGGCGGCACTACCGTGCGAGCAGCCAGGCTCTGGCACAGCGCCCCGCGCGCGGGGACCCCCAGCCTCCACCGCTGCTCCCCGGCCCCGGTCCAGCGCGGCCATTGACCTGCCTCCGTCGCGCCGCGCCGCGCCGCTCCGTGCCGCCGGCCTCCCGGTGCCCCTCCGCTCCGGACTACAGTAGACTGCAAACGCGCGGCTGCTCACTCCGCCCCGGTCCCGCCCTGCAGGGGGAGGGAGAGGGGGCGGGCGCAGGGCGGTGGCCGGTTCAAACGCGGCCAGGCGGGCTCTGAGCGCGGGCGGGCCTGTTTGTCTCCCCCCAGGTGAGTGTGCGCCCAGTAGGGAGGGGCAACTCCGGACACACAGGCCGGCGTTACCGCCGTCCCCTCGGCCTGCTCCTGGCGGGGTGGGTCCCGTTCGGTAACGCTGTGCCCAGCACGCCCCTCCCGAGCTGTCCCGCCGGGAGCGGGCCTAGCAGCGCGGCCCGCGGCCCCCGCAGGCGGGCTGGGGGCGCCCCCCTAAGGCAGCAGGGCTGTGTCCGCGCTGTGAACGAGGAGAGGGACGGGCAGCGTTTGCGCAGGGGGCTAGCATATCCGGCGGGGGCGATAGGGAGAGGAAGGAGAAAGGAAGGCCGCCAAAACCCGAGCCTAGGGGCAGGAGGTGGGGCTAAGAAAGGGGGAGACGTGCGGTCAGACTGGGCCGGGAAGGAGCAGAGGCGCTAAAAGTGACCCCAAGCTGGGTGAGCGGGCTGTCGTGGTGGCCAAAACAGGGTGTGAGGGGCTCGCAGGCTGGAACCTCTCCGCAGCGCCTCCCGCCAGTGGTGTTCTTGAAGGTACAGGTAGCCCCAGGCTCAGCAGTTGGTTGGTTGTTTTTTAAGCTGAATTGCTATCTCGAGCTGTAGAGGAGACTTGATTCAGTGAACTATTTCACACCCACCGTCCGAAAACTCTTCACGCGCATCATACCTGTTTTCGGTGCTAAAAGAATTCCTTATCAATTTATGTAGGGGTAACGTCTGCTTCATATTTCACATAGAACTTTATAGCAGCTCACAAATTTCTTTTAGCTGGTGCGTTGATTGCCTCTGTAATACTTTGTTTCCTGTAATCCACTTTAAATGTAGTTTCACTCCATTTATTTTTGCTCCAGTGAAATTGGGATTTAAGTCAGCTGTATGTAGCAAACAGAAGCTACCTACAGCTGGCTTACACTCAAAAACTAAGCCTACTCCATACAAACCACCCCTGATTTGCAAAATATCACTACCCCTTCTTCCTTCCCCGAGGGTTCCTTGTGAGACATGGCCTTCACTTATCCCTCACAAAGTCCTGGAAGCCACTGTTCTCACTGTTCGCTATACCTGTAGCTCACGAAAGCTTATGCTCAAATAAATTTGTTCGTCTCTAAGTTGCCACAAGTACTCCTTTCCTTTTTGTGAATACAGACTAACATGGCTGCTACTCTGAAACTTGGGATAAATAGTTAACACATTTCAAGGGGCCATTCAAGACAGGAAAAAGCATGGACTAAATAGAGACACTGGATTTATGGCTTATTACAACAATCTGTAACTCACCCACACTCTCTCTCTCTCTCTCTTTCTTTCCCTCACCCTTCCTTTTCTCCCTGTGACTGGACAGGTGATAATGGGCCACTTCATATTGAATGGTCCCTTGAAACATGTTAAATGCTTATGCAAAGAGCTTGTCTCTCTCACCACCAGAAGTTGGTCCAATAAAAGATTACCTCATCCACCTTGTCTCTCTAAACTGAAAGTGGGAATTTATTTAGTTCAGACAGGACCTAATCAATTAAGATAAAATTTAGCCACAAATGTAGGCTAGGTCAAACTGTGTTCAGCACTGTCAGATAATTTTTTTTTATATTGTGTGCTGCTTGAGAAGTGATGTTTTAAGAGGCTGGGGTACTTCTTTATTTTCAGTTTATTTAGTTATTGTTATTTTGTGGGATTGCTACTTTCCTCTCTGTTTGTATTGATTATGATCTTAAATAATCGTTAGGGGTATCTGGAGTGCAAGATGAGCACCTTGGCTGGTTTCTATAAATTTAAGTAAATATGTATATGTCCAAATATAGTAGTGTGGGGTTTTCACTTCATGATGTGTTTTATCTCCCACTGCTTAGATGTACTGAGCCTGAAAACTGACAGGTTGTTTTCAGCTGAAAACTTATACTTCATAGCATGACTCAGCAACAAGTGTGAGAGATTAAATTTAGTCCCTTCTGTCTACTGGAAACCACATTATCTACACATCATCTTTATCAAGTGCCTACTGAGCTGTAGCTCACGAAAGCTCATGCTCAAATAAATTGGTTAGTCTCTAAGGTGCCACAAGTACTCCTTTTCTTTTTGCGAATACAGACTAACACGGCTGTTACTCTGAAACTAGTTTAGAGTTTATGGTGAATTCCAAACTCAGTTAATTAGGCATGGTCTACACTAGGAATGTATCACTATGTTGCTCTGGGGTGTAAAAAATCCACACCCCATGGGCAATGCAGTTAAACTTACCTAACCCTGGGTATAGACAGTGCTAGGTGGATGAGAGAATTCTCCCATCAATTTAGCTACTGCCTCTTGGGGAGGTGGAGTACATATGTCTAGTAGGTAGTGTCCTCCTGAAGCCTTACGGTGTTGCACCTGCCCTGTTGCAGCATCTTAAGTGTAGACAAGCCCTTAGCTGTGGTTTCCCCCAACTTTCCATTAATTGATCAAGTTAAGTGGCCTGATTTTTAAAAAAAAAAAAAAAGTTCTGAGCTTTCATAATAGATCAAATTATCAAACTACTTTGTATTTTGTGGCTTTAAGATATGAGTTCTCTACTACTGCATCTAAATTCCTAGAATCTTTCCTTCCTTCCTTCTGGAAACTGTTCTGTCCCAAATTTCTCTGCTCTATATGAGCACAAGGCAAACATTTGCCACTCTTCATTTGGCTAGAAGGGCAGGCAATTGGTTTTCTCTAGCAATCATCTACTAATCTCCACAATTGGGTTGTGAACTGGAAGCAGATCTAGAGATGTCAATGGAACAAATCAGGAATAATTATATTTTTCATCATTCCAAAGGTGTGCATAGCAGATAAATGGGAAGACTGAGTTCCTATCCATAGGTGTTTACAATCTGATTTCCTGCTAAATCAGTATTGCCAACCCTAAAAAGTGTTCAAAAATCTTGAGGCAGGCCCCCAAAAATCATAAGGATTGGCTTTAAAATCATGAAATAAAAAAGAGAGTTTTATTTGCCTTCTGGTTTTTGAGCTATTAGGGTTAATGTTTTCCAGCCTTTCTCTGCAACTATGAGGTCTAAACATCTATTTTGAAAAAATGAAAGCCGAGATTCTCGTGACTCCAGGAGCTGAGGTTTTAAGAAAAACTTGAAGTATCACAAGAGTTGGCAAAACAATCCATGTGGGTAAATAATTGCCCACGTGAGTAAAACTTACTCATGAATGTAAACATCTTGACTTCAGTAGGACTACCTTCATGTGTGAGGATTTTCAGAATCAGGCCCTCCATTATGAAGAGCTTACTCTTGTTTCTACAGAATATCCTGGCTTTGTTGCAAGCCAGGGATGTCATTCCAATATGCCTCAGCCAGAGAAGTTTAATGACTTGTATAATTCATGGGTTTTTCTGATATAATTTAAAATGCGCCACAGCACAGAGTTTTTCTTCTCCATCAGGTTTATTAATGTTAGTAAGGGAAAAAGCCAAAAAACCCAATTATCATTGTCATAGCCAGTGCAACTGTAAGTAGTAGATAATTTGCATGTATTTGAGTTTTTTGAACTAGGTGGAACTCCCCTGTCTAGAAAAGGCTCAGTTGTCGGTGGATGTTGAATAGGACCTTAGGTTTCCTTTTGGAAACTAGGATTTTCCATAGAATATGTTGTTCCTATAGGAGTTGTAGGCTCTGTTGCTCAGAGGGATTGCCTGGGGTAAGTGAGAATATTTCCAGTAATTTACAATGTGTTTTTAAAAAATACTTCCTTTCTTTCCTTTCTATCAGGTTATGAAATTTAGCACTGGAGGAGGAAGCAAATATAGAGCATTCTATTAAGGGGAGGAAAAAACATTTGAATCCGTTTCAAACATGGGTTGCTTGGTCACTGTGGACCATGCATGACCATTTTTCAACCTATGTTTTCTACCATCAAACTATTATTCCTGGTCCACACAGGCCAGGGAAGTTGTTGTTTAAGCATATTAGCCTGAACTGGTTTTAAAAAAACTGTTTAAAAAGAGTTCAGATGTACTTTTATTTGGGAATCATGAAAAACTCTCAAGTAACTATTGAACCAGTTACAAAGATCTAATTCCATATGCGATAATGATACAAACAGAGTTTACTGTCTTCTCTTGTTCTGTGGCAGTAATCTCCATTTCTAAGTGCTTTAGTCCATTTGGTTCCATTAATTCTAAAATAAAAAAAATTTAAGACGATACTATACAAAAATACCAAGTCTCCACTGTGCTTAGATTCATTTTCTGACTCCTTGTCAGAGGAAAGTGACATGAATTCTCAGGAGATACTTCTTCCAACTGAATATCTTCATGTTATGAGTAAGAGCATACTTAAAAGGTGATTCGAAACAATAAGAAATTAAAATCATGTCTGAGAAATATTTCTAATCCTTATCCAAGAAGGAAATAAAGTCTTCCCCCCCCCCCTTTCTGCATTGGAAGATGTGATAAAAATGGAGTGGGAGTTTCCCAGTAAAAGCAAAAAGTTTAACAGGAAGCATGTAAATCTGCAGACTCTAAAAAATAAATTATCATGCACCAAGAGGAGACTGTAGCCATTTATTTGGGTGGCAAAAGATTTAGGATTCTCGCAGTCTTTGAGATCTTCTTGAAAGAGCAGCTGGTCAGGAGAAAAGAGAGAGATTTCAGATGAAATTGAGAAGCAACTGTTTCTATGCATATTCAGAAATCTACGGTGTGCGTGTGTTTTTGAAAAGTCATTTTCTGAGCTAACCAGGAAGTTAAATTGAGCACGGGATTGTTGGAATTCCACATAGTCTCCTTCCCTTCCCTTCTTAAAACACTTTCTCGTGAGAGAATGCCAACAAGGAGAATCCTAATTGTACTCCTGCATGCAGTGCATCCACAGCAGTGCCAGCAACATCAAAATGAAACTGATTAGGAGTACTTGTGGCATCTTAGAGATTAACAAATTTATTTGAGCATAAGCTTTCGTGGGCTAAAACCCACTTCATCGGATGCATGCAGTGGAAAATACAGTAGGAAGATATATACAGAGAACATAAAAAAATGGGTGTTGTCATACACACTATAACGAGAGTGATTAATTAAGGTGAGCTATTATCAGCAGGAGAAAAAAACCTTTTGTACTGATAATCAGGATGGCCCATTTCCAACAGTTTACAAGGTGTGAGTAACAATATGGGGGGAAAATAAGCATGGGGAAATAGTTTTACTTGTTAGCTGCATTTCTTGCTAGTGTTGCTGAACAAGGGTTAAGTGGAGGAAGTACTTTCTTGAGGAGGCTTGTGGGAGCAGGAGGAAACTGATAACTTGTTGAAAGAAGTGGGCTGCCCTGGTGGTCTATTGGCAGTACCTATTAATTTGGGATCTTGATAATTACCTCACTCAGCAGGCAAACATTGTCTGGGAAGCATTATGGAAGCAACATGCTTGGCCACTGGATGGATGAGGTATACTGTGTGACTCTCTCTAGTGATGCCTGCTGGATGAATAGAACTAACATGATTGATTATAGTACTATAAGTATATGCAGTGTAGTTGTAACCATGTCGGTCCCAGGATATTAGAGAGACGAGGTAGGTGAGATAATATCTTTTATTAGACCAACTTCTGTTGGTGAGAGAGACAAGCTTTTGAGCCAAACAGAGGTCTTCTTCAGGTCTAGGAAAGAAACTCCAAGAATTACAGCAAAATACAAGGGGGTGGAACAGTTTTTTTAGCATAAATAATTAGTACATATTGTAAGGGATATTCAAGGTAGAGTAGCCCGTTAATACCACTGCAGTCATAAGACAAAGAGGGGGTTAGTGGATTACAGATTGTTGTAATAAGCCATAAATCCAGTGTCTCTGTTCAGTCCATGATTTTTGGTGTCTAGCAGAGTAATGAATTTACGTTTCCAGGCTCACATTTTGAAAGTGTTACATAAGAATGGCCATACTGGGTCAGACCAAAGGTCCATGTATCCCAGTATCCTGTCTTCCAACAGTGGCCAATGCCAGATGCTTCAGAGGGAATGAACAGAACAGATAATCATCAAGTGCTCCATCCCCTGTCGCCCATTCTCAGCTTCTGGCAAACAGAGGCTAGGGACACCGTTCCTGCCCACCCTGGCTAATAGCCATTAATTGACCTATCCTCCATGAACTTATCTAGTTCTTTTTTGAACCCTATTATAGTCTTGACCTTTACAACATTCTCTGGCAAAGAGTTCCTCAGGTTGACTGTGCATTGTGTGAAGAAATACTTCCTTTTGTTTGTTTTAAACCTGCTGACTATTTCATTTAGTGACCCCTAGTTCTTGTGTTATGAGAAGGAGTAAAACCTGTCGTGCAGGTTTTCTTTGAGGATGATAGGAAAGGGAAACCTGCACAACAGTCTGTAACCCACTAACCCTCTCTTTTTAACAGAGGTGTTAACAAGCCACCTTATCTTGAATGTTCCTTTACTATATGTGCTAACTATTCATGCTAAACAATCTGTTGCACCTTGTATTTTGCTGTGATGCCTAGAGTTCCTTTCCCAGACCTGAAGAAGAGATCTGTTTGGCTCAAAAGCTTGTCTCTCTCACCAACAGAAGTTGATCCAATAAAAGATATTGACAGGTTTCAGAGTAACAGCCGTGTTAGTCTGTATTCGCAAAAAGAAAAGGAGTACTTGTGGCACCTTAGAGACTAACCAATTTATTTGAGCATGAGCTTTCGTGAGCTACAGCTCACTTCATCAGATGCATACCGTGGAAACAGTTTCCACGGTATGCATCTGATGAAGTGAGCTGTAGCTCACGAAAGCTCATGCTCAAATACATTGGTTAGTCTCTAAGGTGCCACAAGTACTCCTTTTCTTTTTAATAAAAGATATTGTTTCACCCACCTTGTCTCTCTACTATGAGTAGTCAGTTTCATTCTACAGCTGTTGCCATTGAGAAATTGCTGTGAGTCAGACAAAGGTGGGAGGGGGGGTCAGTGAGGGATAATCCAAGAAAGGGTGGGGAACAGAATAGTGGTACTGGTGATTTGTCTTGTAGGTTAAATAAAACAACCTCTGTAATAACATCTTCCCCAATTCCCTTCCTCCCATTCTCTCTGCTTTCCAAGAATCTTAACTCTTATCCATCTGTAAGAATTTTGAGGGGGAAGGAATTTCCCTGAATAAAATTATTAAATTGGAACTTGTCTGTAGTGATGCTAATGTTAAATTTAATGTAGTTTTTTGACTGTGCATTGATTTTCAGAGTTTCTACCATGTGCATACTTTATGTGATTAGAAGTCCAAAGGTTGCATGATAGTGAACACTGCTGGGCAAAATGTCTTTTCTGAGTACTGGTAAGTTAACTATTTCAAAGTCCTGAAAATTCTGACAGTGAAAACATAGAAAATTGAATAAGTAAATTAGAGTAACATGCACTGAGATTATTAAGCAGTTGAAAGTATTGCTGATATGGGTCATAGGCTGAGGATGCCCCTTGATTTTGAATTGTCTTGCTTTATCTATTTGAGTGGCAATGGGGCCTTGTGGGCATAGGGCTGGGAGCTAGAAGCCACTGAGATCTAATCCTCACTCAGGTACTGACTTGCTGTGATAAGACAAGTCATTTAACTTCTCTTGGTTGATTTCCTCATCTATAAAATAGGGATGATATTTATCTACCTCCACAGGATGGTGTGAGAATGAATTAATATAAATTTGTACATTATTTTGAAAATATAAGCATTATTAAATACTATTCTATAAACAAAATATCATTTGTTACCCTGAGATTTTCCCCTATTCTAAATTGTTTCTGTTGTGTGGATAATAAAATAGGCCTGTCCATTTATAACTTGATTCTTGATACAATTGACGTTCTCATATATTCTCAAACCAGCACAGGGAACTTAGTATTAACGGGAGTTTCACAGCTAAGTTGCGTGTTGATTTGGAGTACAGGCTGCCCTTAGTCATGAAACAGAGAGTATGCTCAAATACGCAACTCACCCCACAGGTATATGAGAAATTGAAGCACATGCAAAATGCTTTTGATTTAGTTATTTTTAACGTAGTACTAAGGGTTCATTTCCTGACTACTTTAGGACAAATGAAGAGAAAATGGGAAGAAAGATTGAAGAATGTTGATGAACTAGCATCTCGATATAAAAGAAAGCCACTTTGCCCTGTTTACAGGCCACAGCTGTCCAAACCATGGCAACCGTGCTCTGTTTGGAGTCTGTTTCATCGACAATCTCAAGCTTTTAACTATGCAAAAACCTGTAAGGAGGTAAGATATTAAATTGTTAGAAAGGTGTCTTCACTATTTAGAAACGTCATTTGTAAAGTTCTGTTAACCTACAGAGTTCACTTCAGGCTTCTTTTGTTGATACATCAGGCAATTTTTTTTCCTTACAAGTCAACATGATGCATAAGTTGTAATACTCAGTAGTTCCAACATTAGACTGTGTTATTAGATGTAATTAGGGCTAGTTCTAACACAATACTCTAGATGTGTTGTTAATGTAATAGTAGAAGTGCTTGTGGGGAAGAAAGACCAAAGTGGTGGGATGTGACAAGGGAGGTCTGGCAAATGATGTAGATGAGGGAAAGAGCCAAAATGGTAAGAGCAAAAAGAAAAGGAGTACTAGTGGCACCTTAGAGACTAACCAATTTATTTGAGCATAAGCTTTCATGAGCTACAGCTCACTTCATTGGATGCATTCAATGGTAAGAGGTAGCAGAAGAATGGGAAAGGGCTAAAAATCAAGTAGGAAGGAAGGAGAGAGAAGAGGACAGAGAATGACGAAGGAAGAGGGAAAAACAGAGAAGTTAAGATCTAAAAGAGGTAGAGATGAATGAAAAGAAAAGCAAAAATATATCCCACAAGAGACAGGCAACCGCTCAGGCACCAAGAAGTGAAAGAGAAGAACCAGGTCACCTGAAATGAACCCTGAGCCTAAGGTATAACTGTTTTTGAATGGACGAGCTAGTTATTTATTTGTAATTACCTACATTTCATATTGTGGAATGTGCAATTTCCTTCTGCCATTTCAGCTATCCCAATAACTCTGCAGGTCTGACCTAGTTCTGTATATTACACTAACGTTTAATGCCTGTCAACAATACCCAGTAAAAGAACCCAGTGGTGTTGAAAGAATTTGCAACGCTCTGTGCCCAATTCTTGTTGCTCCATAGAGCAACACAGTCATCTCCTCACCTTAGACAAAGAAATGATGCCATGTTGTGGTAGGAGGCATGAGGGCACATGTAGGCTCTTGAGGAGCCCTAACAGGTCTGGGGAAGAGGGGATAAGGAATGTTGTGATTCAAACAGGTATCCTTGCCACATGGCGGTTGTAAGTAAGAAACTGTAGATCATTAACTTGCTTAAAATCAGCAAGGGGAAGAAAGGCAGAAAGAAACCAAAGTTCATTATATTTAAAAATAGGGATTTTATATTGAAGTATCTTATTAGGTGAATTACTTTGACTTAGAAAGTCAAGGTAACAAAATTCAGGTAATATTTATATCTGTCCTTCTAAAGACCAAGGGAGAGAGTGTCAAAAACACAAATGGCAGTTATATGAAAATCTCCACCCACCCAGTTTTATAGCATGAGAAGTCCTGGCTTGATCTGAAGTCTGGGGGCACGTCTTCAGGAGCAATGTTACAGCGCTAATGTTACAGCGCTGCCGTGGCAGCACTTTAACGTGGCTCGTGTAGTTGTGGCATAGTGCTGGGAGGGAACTCTCCCAGTGCTATAAAAAAACCCACCACCACAAGGTCAGTAGCTACCAGGGCTGGGAGCGTAGCTTCCAGCGCTGGTGCACTGTCAACGCTAGCACTTTACAGCGCTGAAACTTGCAGTGCTTGCGGAGGGGGGTGTTTTTTCACACCCCTGAGTGAGGAAGTTGCAGCTCTGTAAAGTGCCAGTGTAGACAAGCCCTAAGACCTTGTCTAGATGAGAAAATTGTAGCCAAATCAGTTTAGAAACTGATTAAACTGTTTAGCTAAAGCAATTTAATTAGCTTCACACTGATTTAGTTAAACTGTTCCAATTTTCTCATCTAGACAAGGTCTAATGTAGGCCCCTGGCTCCACCACACCCATGATTTCAGCCAGTCAGTCCTCTTCACCTTTACATGCTGTATTTTTTTCTAATACTTTTTCCTTTTAAAAAGTGTCAATTATGAAAAACAATTTTCCACTTCAGTTTTCCCTACAGAGGAGTAAGTAAGGGGCCACACTAATCCTGAGTGTCCAGGAAAACACAGACAACAAATTGGAACAAAAAATACTAAACCAACAAACTAATATTTGGGAGTTTCCCATTCATTTAACTGGGAAGCTACAATGATGACCCAGTCATATGATAGTCTGCGGTGATATAAATAGCAGCCCTCACACGATCCAAAATGATGTCTACCAGGAAGTACTGTTGGCTTCTTCTGGGTCCAGAGGAAACCCAGAATGGTGTGTTTAATAACAAATACATAAAAAATTACTGCTCTGAAGTCAGGGTGCTTGGTCTCCTTCGTGCCTGGAAGGAAAGAGCCAGCTCTGTGTTACACATCCCACAACTGCATTTTTCTTGTCTCTCTTTCCCCTGGCGGCTTTATAGATGGTTTCAGTGAGGGTCACTCTCCAGTCTTAAGTGGTGCACTGCTCCATCACAGTTCTTCTCAGTGTCTTAAAAATAAATGACTGTTTTATGAGAAAGATCATAAATTTACCTATTTCAGTTAGGGCTTGTCTACACTGGCAAGTTTCTGCGCAGTAAAGCAGCTTTTTGTGCTCAAACTGCAGACGTGTACACACTGCCAAGCCACTTTGCGCTGAAACTCCTCAGTTACAGCGCTGCAAAAAACCCACGTTGACGAGAGTCATAAGGCTATTTGTGCAGAGGCTCCAGCGCTCTATTGCCAGTGTAGACGGTTGATTACTTTCTTTGCTGTAATTGGCCTCCAGAACTGTCCCATAATGCCTCAAGTGACCATTCTGCTCATTGTTTTGAACTCGGCTGCCCTGGAGACGTGCGCCCCTCCCCTTTCAAAGCACCGTTTCTGACAGCCCTTGCAGGCTGTGCTGATCTGCTCCAGGACACAAGGCAAATCATTAATGTGGAATGCTCCTGCTGTTAAACACAAAGGCAGGTGTGTGTGTGTGTGAGAGAGAGAGAGATTGCTGTGCAGAGAGCCTAGGGAGGGAGACGAGGGCTGATGTCAGGGTTTCCCCTTTCCCCGCCTCAGTGCCTGTTGCTTCCTGCCGCAGTCTGAACTTGTAAGACAGCATGCTGACAAACTCTCTGTCCCACAAAACACACTCTCTCCCCCTCTCCATTCACACACACTTCCCCTCCCCCCTTCAGTTGAAAAGCAGCTTGCAATGTCCTAGGATGCCCATGGAACAATGGGATTGGGAAACCTGCATCATGTGACGCTGTGCCTGCCCCATGGGGTATCATCCCAAAGCATCCTGCAGCCAGTTGCACAGTGGAATAGCTACCACAATGCACTGCTGTCTTTGCCGTTGTAAGAGCTGCTAATGTAGATGCGCTCCAGCATCTCAATGAGCACAGTGTGGACACGCAACAGCAGTTTAATTCCAGCGTTTTAATAAAAGTGGCATAACTTGTGGCGCAAAAACTTGCCAGTGTAGACATACCTTTAGTCACTGGTTTGATTTATTCAAACATTTCATAAATGTACTCCTTTAATGAAACTAACCTTTTTCTGGTATTGAAACATATTACTGTACCTAAACAATTGTATTAACATCAGTTTGAGTCAGTAAACTTGTCAAACATATAAACTGTCATTAAAGGGACAGCATCAACTTGATGGCTACTCAATTAAAAAAAAGTAGGAGTGGTGTGATGGCGTGTTTACCCCACACAGGTTAACCAGCCTGGGTGCACCTGGAGGGCGAGTCAAGACTAATTAGAAATAAAGCCCGAGGGGGCGGGAGAGGAGAGTTTGTCTCTATAAAGAGCTGTGTGAAGTCAGTTGGGGAGGAGAGAAAGTGGGAAGTGTCATCTCTCTGGGAAGAAACCTGAAAAGAAGGTCGAGACAGGAGAAAGGCTTCTCTAGGAGGCTGGAAGCCTCCTGAACAAAGGCCCTGATGGGCTGAAGCCCACTAGAAACCCTGAATAAGGGGAGGAATGTGCAGCCCCTAGATTGGAGGATTGATTGAACCAGGGAGGAGGAGAGGAGGAGGAGCAGCAGCAGCAACAACAGAGGCACGCCTGCCTGCTGAGCCCAGCTGGGCTGAAGATTTTCTTTGAATACATTTACTTGTTGGACTTTTGATAAAGTAAAGTGGTAAAGTGGTCTGGCCAGAAGGCCACAATTCTATGTCTGGCCACAAGGGGGCATGTTAGGTTTGGCAAGGTTGCCACATGTAGGGGCTTGTTTAGGATCTGCAGAGTACCCCTCTGAAAAAGGAGGAATAAAAGAGAAGCTACAAAATGGAGGAAGTAGTCAGCCTATTAGCAGCGCAGCAGGATCATACTCAGGTTGTCCTCCTGCAAGGACATCCGGCAGCTGCAGTAGAAGTGTTTCCTGAAGTGCCTGGAAAAATGGACCTCAGCAGTTGATCGGCTTCTAGGTGAGAAGACCCCAGCAATCCAGTCCTAGGATTGGCAAAGCTGGGGTCAGACAACAACCTAGACGCTTTTTTGTGTACTTTTGAATAGGTGGCTAGGACATCAGGATAGGCAGAATCATCCTGCGTGGCCCAGATAGCCCTGTTTCAGTTCAGGGAAGCTCATGTAGCATACAGGGCCCCCACCAAAGAGCAGTCAAAATCATATCCTGTGGAGAAGCTGAATGATACCTGAAGCCTATCGTCACTGCATTAGAATGGAACCATTTCCTCAAGAAGCATGGCCTAGGGTGATTGCTCAGCAGCTCCAAGACCTGGCATGGCACTGACTGTCCAGAAGCTAGTTCTGTAGAGAGAATTATGAATCACATTGTCTTAGAATAATTGCTGCAGATTCTGCAAGCAGGGGCCCAAAGTTAGGTCTGGCAGTTTTGGCCAGTTTACACTGGTACTGCAGTGGAAAGAACAAAGGTGAATGATACCAAGCAAGCTGAGTAGTGGGCCAAAGCAAAGATCATCATCCTGAGGAAGGCTGGAAGAGGTAAAACCCCAGACTCCAAAGAGTTGGGGGGGAAACATGGGGAGGAAGAGTCCTGGGTGGTTCTAAGTTTCAGGGCCAAAATGAGGTATCAACTCCACAGTCACTTCCCTAGCCCAGTGGAAGCACTCCAGGAGGTAGCTGTGGAAACCTGGTCATATGTTTCAGATGTGGCTGACCAGGGCATGTGAGAAAAGAGTGTCCCATGTTGGAGTGGGGCATTATAACCTGGTTTGTGGTTTGGGAGGCTCTTCAAGGCAGGGTTGAACCCTACCATATGTGGTGTCTGTCAAGCTGCAGAAACAAGTGACGAAAGGTCTGGTTGTCTCAGGCTGCAGGCAGACTTTTATTGCAGAAGTGGACTTATATCTGGTAAGATGGACTGGCAGATACATATCTTGTATACACAGAGAGACCCGAATATACCCAGTGATGGTAGTGGAATTGGAGGTACAGGGTCAGGGTGGCCAAGTGAGAGTCGGAGTGATGAGGAACTGACCAGACACTGACCAGGTTTCCTGGCCTTGATGTGGCAAAACCCAAGCCAGTTAAGGAGACACTTACCCAGACCAATGATCAGGGGTGCTCAGCTCTTCTGAGCACACTGATGATTGCCTGGAGACTGCTGAGAGAACTAGAGAGGAAATTCTGAGACATCCTCATAGTCTAGAGAAACAATTACAGGAAGATAAACAGGACTTGGCAGAAGTAAATGCCTCCCAGCATTGAATTATAATGAAGGCGGCAAAGTTAGAGCAGGACTTGGTCTGGACCAAGGCAGAATTGGAGCACAAAAGCAACAGAGCCAAGAGTTCAGGCCGGAGCTAGCTACATGTCTGGTGGCAAGGAATTACACAAATAAAGGGCCTAAAGTTGTGCCGGAACAATGTACTCTGGGGACACAAACCAACCCCCTGGTAGAACCAAAGGGGTTTTGAAGATAGCGGCGTGGCAGCAGACTGAGGAAGTTCAGATGCCAACCAGCTGACTGGGGGTAGGGTGAGAAGTCAGCTGAAAAGGCCAGAGGCCCTGGCAACAGGTATATTGAAGGGAACAGAAATGGAGGAAGTGGTGACTGATACAGCAAGGCTTCAGGAAAAGCTGATGGCAGCAGAGCAGACCGTGGAAGAGGAAAAGGCAAATCTAGAGAAGGCGAAAAGGGAGTGGGAATTCCAGATAGAGCTCCTGGAAGATGATAAGCAGAGACTACACGTGGGGGGGGCGTGCAAGGTCATGTCCCTCCCTCCCCTGCTGAGATTTGATGCTTGGCTTATACTGAGCATGCTCAGTAACTGAAGCAGTTGAGGAAGGCTGCCCTCACTCTGCCACCCCGCCTCTCAGCAGGCACAGGTCATCGAGAAGAGCTCATTTGATAGCCAGTTGGCAGTCCTTCTGGCACCAGGCAGGATGTAGTCTTGAGGGGGAGGCAATGTGATGGGGTGCACCGGGGGCATGGTTCAGGACTAACTAAGGGTATGTCTACACTACCCAGTTACAGCACGGCCGCGGCAGCGCTGTGACATGGGCAGTGTGGACACGCTTTATAGCCAAAAAAGAGCTCTCCCAGCAATTAAAAAAAAACAACCCCACCCCGAACGAGCGGTGGTAGCTTTAAAGCGCTGTCTATACTGGCGCTTTTCAGTGCTTAAAACTTTTGTCGCTCAGGGGGGTGTTTTTTCACACCCCTGAACAACAAAAGTTTTAGCGCTGAAAGTGGCAGTGTAGACACAGCCTAAAAATAAAGTCCAGTTGGAGGAGAGCAGGGTTTATATCCATAAAGTGCCAGGAGAGACCAGGTGGGAAGTGCCCTCTCCCTGGGAAGCAGCTGAAAAGAAGGTGGATGGGGTAGGGGAGGACCAGACAGGGTTCTCCAGAGGCAAGCTGAAAGCCTGGCTGAGATGGGGTTCCTGGTGAGCTGGAGCCTGCCAGAAACCATTAGTTAGGGAGAAGTGTTCCAGCCTAGGACTGGGGGATTGAGCGAACGGCGGAGAAGGAGCAGCAGTCCTCAGCACAGTTGTACCTCTGCTGAGCCCAGCCGGGCTGAAGGTTTGCTTTCAATACATTTTGTTGTTGTTCTTTGGTAAAGGACTTGCTGACCCTACAAAGAGCTGAACACTAAATTGACCTGACTGCAGGGCCAAAACACTCTGATGGTTAGAGGAGGCCACAGGACAGTGTGTATGTGTAGGGGAGAGGAAACTGAGGCACAGCTTCTGCAATGTCACAATTGGCATGGCAAGTTTGCCACAAGTAGTTTCTGGCATTACATCTCTTCCTCAATCCCCCAGTTTTTGTTGCCTTTACAATCATATTTTCTTATTTTAAGACATTTTTCCTCTCCACTCTTACCGCATATCAAACCCACACAGACAGCAGGGAGAACTGACTAATGACCCTATCCTTTGGTTACTTCCATGCAGACTGATTCTCTGAGAAGCCCCACTGACTTAAATGGAGCTTGGTGCAGGGGTCTGCCTGTGCAGAGTTCACTGCAGGATCAGGATCTGACTCACTATACAGGGGAACAGTGCATATGACACCGTGCAAAGTAAAATATTTTGAGACAGGTGTTACCAACTCTTCAAATGTCATGAATTTCATTAAAGAAGTTATGACTGCCAAAGCTGTTTCCTAATTATGTTCCAGTTTGGGAGCATTTTTCTCTGTAGGGTCACCTCTGGTTTTACATATAGTATATAATTAAAAGGATGGTTTGGACATCATTTTGCTTGATTTAGGCCATATGTTGCTTCTCTCTTCAGTGGGAATCCCCTTCTCTGTACACTGTTTCTCTTCCCATTGATGTTACCATGCTGCTGATCAAAATAAGATTTTACTAGGCAAATACCACTTGAGGGTTTGATTCAGATCTCAGTTACATCAATGCAAATCCATAGTAGCTTTATTGACTTCAGTGAGCTGCTAAGAGTTACGCTGGTGTAATTTAAATAAGAAGCTGGCTCTTAATTAGCAATAAAAGGTACTTAGGCTTTTTTTTAAAAAACCTAAACCATCCTTTGATAGGTTGTTACTAATTAGAAAATAATTACTAACCTTTGATCTGAGAAATTAATTTCAAGCAAAAGATTTTGATTAGTGATGTGAAAAAGGAACAGTTAACTCTTTCTTTTAATTTAAAAAGGATGTTCATGTATTTGCTTTGGAAACGAACGCAGAAGATGGACAAAGGTATTATCTTGTGACAACATATACAGAGCTTTGGTTTTATTACAAGTGAGTATTTTGAAAAAAGTACCTCTTAGCTGCTTTAAACTTCGTCAGGGCTGGGGCTGGTATAGACCAGCTCTCAGAAAGCAGGGTACCATAACTGGCTCCCTGACATTGATCCCCTCAAATGTGCTACAGTGCTTGACCACTGAAGAGAATTGGTATCCATAGTGAACAATCATCATCATTCTGGTGCATCAGCAGATAAAATAATTACATCTTCATGAACCATTTTATATATAATTCTTAACAGTCATTTAACAGAAACATATCACATGGTCGAGTTCTGATACTGAAATGTCTAGTAAAGGTCTACAGTCAACTTAAAAAAAATTCTAAAATGTTTTCGCCATAGTGCATCTGATTATTAAGTGACAGAATTCTAAAAATCCAATTTTTGTATTTAAGCTCTTTATATTTTGCACTTCTCTCAGTTTGGATGTCAAAATTCAAAGAAGTTGGTTCCACTTTTGTGTGTAGTTTTACTTTAAGGTTCTCAGCACTAGTGGATTTATTGTTTAAAATGACTGTTTCCATTAGTTATTTTTATTCGTGAAAACATATTTGTTTGTCTTAGGTGTTTGTAAGAATTTATTTTTTTACAAAATCTAAATTTTAGGCCACATGTATATTTATGGTGTTTCTTTAGTTAGTCACAAAATTCATACTTTAAGTTGTTCAGAACATAGTAGAGCTAGTCTTTAAAACATTTCAACAAGTGTTTCACTAAAGAGGAATAAAAATCTTTATTTTTTAAAATTATTGTTCATAAACATGGGTGATGATTCTTGACTACTTTCTGTTTAGCAAAGAACAAAAAACAAGTCTCATGCATTGCTATGAAGTTATTCCTGAAAAAGCTGTTTGCAAACTGTATTTTGATTTGGAGTTCTATAAACCAGTGAATCCTGGAGCTGATGGCAAGCAGATGATTGCAAAGTTAATTGAGGTAAAACGAACAATAATTAGAATATAACATATTGTAGGTCGGTCTGTCTTATTATTGGCCTTAATGTGGATCAAAGAGAATAAAGTGAACAAATTTTCCTTATAGTTATTCTATAGCTGAAGTTATCACAAAAAAAAATGAAAATTGATTACACGTTTTTAGAGAAAATTAAAAAAGCGTGTTTAGATATTGCTAGTTAAAGCAAAGTTTTTCTGGTTTTCCTGCTTTAGAGGAACAAGAGACAAATAGTGGTTGGTATGACAGCATGTTCACCAGAGGCCTGGGACATTTTGTAATTTATCTTTCATTATATTGCCTCTGTAGAGTCTTACTGGTGGATTATGTGCCCCGATACAAGAGCCACAGAACCAAAGAAAGCAGTAAAATTGTTAGGGAGCATATAGGCATGCCCCTGAGCTCTAACAAAAGACTTCACCCTCTATTTTTCCCTCAGTTCTTCTTTTCCCGGTTGTTTCAAGTCCCTTTTTTCCCCAATGTGGTTTTTATTAAGCTTAGGCCTTTTCTGATTCTTAAATAGAGTCACTCCTTGTTAGTTACTGGTTTTACTAATTAGCACAAATGTTGTTTTCATATGGATTTGGTTGGGCTTAATGTCCTGGCCCACCATATCTCCAATGTGGTGGACAAAGAGAATAAAACGAGCTTTCAGAAATACATCTCCTTCTCTAGTAAAATATCCTGTCTCAGATAAGTACGAAGGTTTAAGAACATTCATCCTAAGAGCCTTGTGCATGCCTCTCGCTGCGAAGGAAAGAAGCCACAGACTGAATGAGGGCTTTTCTCTTGGAGCAGTCCTTAGGGGATCCACCTCTTTTGGGAGCATGAGAGTCAGTTGTGATATCTAAGGGATCCTCAAAATCAAAGAAGATTGTTGGATCCAAAAGGAGGGATCTGAGATACCAAGATCTGAAGCTTTTGGACTCGTTGGATCTAAGGTCATAACTCTGGCCCTAGATATAATGTGACTAAGGGCTTGACTACGCTGGCAATTAACAGAGCTGTAACTTTCTCGCTCAGGGGTGTGAAAAAACACCCCCCTGAGCGCAGCAAGTTGCAGCACTGTAAAGCGCCAGTGTAAACAGGGCCCCAGCTCTGGGAGCCGCGCTCCCAGCGCCGATAGCTACGCCCCTCGGGGAGGTGGGTTTTTGAGAGTGCTGGGAGAGCTCTTTCCCAGCGCTGCGCCACGACCACACAAGGCACGTTAAAGTGCTGACGCTGCAGCGCTTTAGCGTTGCCAGCGTAGACTATCCCTAAGTTGTCGTAGGTGTGGACTGTAGAGGCTTCAACGCTGGTTGTCACTGGAGCTGTAAACTGTACTTGGGAAGCAGTGTAACAGAAAAATGTATAGATGAGGTGGTATATTAGGCTTTTGGGTGAGAAACTGGAAATTTGCAACAGTCTGCTACTGGTACCATAATCATACACATATTCAATTTATAAGGTAAAATATGTGTTTGTATTTTGGTGAGACTTTAATAAATCATGAAACTTCATAGTCTAAAAAAACAGTATGTTCAAAACCAAAAATATCTTTGAAATGAATGAAGACATAAAATCTGCCCTCCTGTCACAATCTATGGGTACCTTTTAGTTATTAAAAAAACAAAAAATAGCCTACTTTTTTTTATTTTTCAGCTTTTTAGTAAAAGGCTGGAAAAACTTTATGGAGTTAAATGTTCAGCTGAAGATGTCTTGAACTTAGATTCCAGCACTGATGAAAAATTTAGCCATCACTTAATATTTCTGCTTCACAAGACAGCATTTAAGGATAATATTAATGTTGGTAAGCATATTTTCTTATTTCTAGTACATAAAAAGGAAATGTGTGGAATTTTAATATCTTACTAGTACAATCAAGCACTCAGATATTATGGTAATGGGGACCATAGGTGGAAACAAATATGTATTTCCAGTTACATATTTGTGTTTTATTGTGCTTCAACTGATTTCCTACTCATGTATTTTCTTTTGTTTTCTGTGATTAGTAGTGCAATTTCTCATCAGCCTTCTACTTCAAGGAAACAGCTACTCTCTGTGTGTGTGTCTATACTGTATTTACAGAACAAAGACATCACAAAAGCTGGTAAAAGGCTTGATGATAATTTTACAGTTGCTTACTTATTTTGTAGATTAAGGTTGTTTTTTTTTTTTTTTTTTAATTGGCTGAAGTTAAACTTTATTGGCCAGATTCTTGAGTCCAGCTGAGCTATGCTAGCCCAAGACCTTAGTGAAAGGGAAAAGGCATAGCTTAAAGCTGCCTTTGCATTAGCCTGATCTAGGGAACAGTGGGAAGCTCTTTGGTTCTTGACATAAGTTGGAATGTCTTCTAGGCTACAACATCCCTTCATGGACCATTTTGCCAACCCAGGATTGCCAAAGCACAGTGGATTCCAGCCCCATACTCTCATGCTACTTACTCTTGTGGGGCTTGGAGGAAGTAGTGTAGTCCCTCCATACCTAGCTCTGGGCTAGACAGAGAGTTTGCTATGCAAGGGGAACATTCAGCTGTCCTTCAGGGCAGCTTTCTGGCTGGTAAGTGCCCTGGAACGATACAAAGAAGCCAGACTGGAACCAAGAATCTGGCCCTAAATGCCCCTGTTGGTCCTTATCTTGCTCCCATTGAACTCACTGGGAGTTTTGCTATTGACACCAGTGGGATTACAATAAAATCCTTCATTTAGTAAGAGTAAGAAAAGCTGCCTGGGAGTGATTTGAGAGCACAAGAGAGACAGGCTCCTTGCTCTCAGGGTCAAGTGCCTGGCCCCACCCCAGCCTAGAGCAACAGTTACAGAGAAAGTCCGACTTTGCTCCTGCAGCCCTGGGCTGGAGCATGTGCTGTCACTCTGTTAGGATAGTACATACAGTCTGGTCAGCACTGGGAGCTGTGAGGGGATGGAGCATGCTCAGTGAAGGCAGAATCTTTGGCAAATTTAGCAATAAAACTGTAAGAAGTGTGTACTGAGCATGTGTGAACTGAGATTTTTTTCAGAGGTTGATAACTTGGCCAAATTTTCACAGTAACAGCAAAAGGTACATACCACCCCGGCCCAAAGGTCACACCCTGCCAAATTTCAAGTCCCTGGTCCAAACATGGGGTTGCTACAGCTTCTCAAAGAAAAGGACAACAGAATTATTTTTAATATTGCAAAACAACGTATTTTCCTCTAACCTCAGTTTCATAAGCAGTTAAATCATTTTGGCTGAAACCTCTTTCCCCCGCCCCAAAAAAGAAAGAAAGAAAAAAGAAAAACCAAGAAACCAGCTTGAGGGAGACACCTCATATGGAAAATTTCAAACCAAACAGATAAAAGGCTGGCAAAGTTATAAGCAACTGCAAACAGATTCCTACAATGGGAAGTGTTGGGCAACCTTAATGTTAAGCAGTGCTACTAGCCTCGCCCGGCATATAGCATAAGCAGTATATTGCTCATTATTTTCATTAAGACTAATAGAAACAAATAAAACCATTTCTTTTCCCTGTTCTCCCCCACCTCCCCCCCATGACTCTTCTACTGCAGCCACAAAAACAAAATGATTAAATGTGATCATTAAACTCTTCATCAGTCTAAAAGTTGGATTCTGTAACCTCTTTCTTATAAAGTTATTAAAGAATGTGTGGATCAAAAGTATTGTATTTAAAACTAATTTTAGCCTTGTGATCTAGATAGTTAAGTGTAGAATAAACTCATACTCTTTCAGTTTATTACATCAGCTGTTCCCTTTCAATAAGAGCACTTGAGCTATTACTTCCAGCCCATTGGTTAGGCTTTTCCTATCACCATTGTGAACTAAATTATTAACGCGGCTGGACATTAAATGTTTGTGTTTAAAATCAGTCATGGTTATAATAGATTTATAGGGACAGTAGGCAGAGTAAGCAGTAAATGGTTTGTTTATTGTTGTTTTGCCTTCCTAGCAGTAATAGGAAACTAAATTTGCTTGCGATACAAAGTGTCAGTTTAGTAAACAATGTTACTCTTTAACACACATTAAATATGAAACTCAGATTTAGTTAATCTCTTAATCATCTACATGTCAAAAATGGTTGATTGTCTCTTGAAGATTAGCAGCTTTATAGTTTGAGTAATTCAATTTTTAAATGTTGGGCCTAATTATCTACTGATTTTTACATAGAAAATGTCTATAAATTCAGTTTGCTTGATACAGTGATATCCAAGCATCTAAATATCAATCAGGATTTTTTGTATATGAAGAGAGAGGAAGGTCAACAGTTTAAATAAACTGTCCAATGATATTAAAGCTATAAGCAATTTTCTCTTTCTGTTTTTTTAAATCAAGTCTTTATTGTGGAATACCAGTTAATGAATAAGAGATTATTTAATCTATGATGTTTCCATTATAAATCATCACAACTCTGGGACAAACTAGAAAATGAAACTGCAGTCTTATCCTAATAAAACTGAGTATTTTATTAGAATTTTTCTGTCAAACATTCTGCAGAATAAGTAATATCCTAAAATATTAAGTGTGTTACTCTTCTACCAACCTCTAAGAAGGCTTTAAAACAAAGGGATTAAATTCACAGCCGGTTTAAGCAAGTTCAGCTCCATTGATTTCAGTGGACTTGCACTCATTCATGCGAATAAAAAACCTGTTGTGCAAGCTGTAGTGGCTGATGCTCCCTCATATGCCACAGTACTGACCTGTTGTCCAGTCCTGCACTTATGCATGTGAGTAGAACCATTCACATTACTGTAAGTGGTGTGTATAAGTGTTCACAGAATGATTCTCCAATTGGCTAAGAGAATGGAGCATCTCTTTTGCTCACTGGGAATCTGGCAATCTAATGGGAGATCCAAGTCCATAGTCAATGTCAAATCCAAAATTCTGGCTCATGCTGATCATTGGCAAAGTCATTCGTTACCAAAACCAGCACCCTGTGTGCTCTGATCATGGATGAAGTACCAGACCGTGACTCTTATCACCAGTAGTAACAGTCTTTGGGCAATAGCATGGGTGTCCTGTGCCCTGCTGTCAGGTTGGTAGAGAAGAGTATGGTCCTCCTTTGAAACCCTGCACAAGGCTGGTTTACTAGGACTTTGAACAGGTATCCAAGATTTTTTCCTCAATGTGAAACTTTGGTTAGAGAAGCTGTAGTGACATTACTACACATTTGCCATTCACAACATTTCAGTTTTTATTATTATTTTGTTTCTAGGACCAGGGCCCACTTGTTTGGTTCTGTACAAATATATAGAAACACATGGCTCCTTCCCTGAGGAGCTCACAGCCATTAAGATGGTGAAGGGTGTGAGAGAATGATACAACCAAAATATGGACAGTTCTTACATACCTGTTTTAACATGGTGAGGTGTCTTAAACAGCAGCACAAACTTCAGTTTCAACTAAAGTTCATGCCAAAACTTGGGCCTCCCATTTAGCAGTTTAAAGCATTGGTTGTGCACCAGACTTAGAAGAGAGAGAAACTCTATCCTGGTTTTTTATTTGAAAGTCTTTGCACAAAACATATTAAATGCATTTTTAACTTGTGACTAAACAGACCCTCATCCATTTCTTTTCTTATTATTTTAAGGTAATTTTGTGAAAACAGTTTTGCAACCTGCTCTTGTTTTAACTGAAAATAAAGCTGATGCTCTGATTCTAGAAGAAGGGGCGGACAGTGTTGTTTCCCAGTCTTCCAAAGCAACAGCTGAAATAGATGGTACTGTTGTAAACCTCAGTGCAGTGAAGGAGCCTCCTGGGAAATGGCAATCTAATATGCACAAAACGCTGGAAAATGGAGCACGGCAACAGAACGAAAATCCTGATCTTTCCTTTCTCGTTGTGAATGATAAGGAGGGAGGCAAGCAACTTGTCGTCGATCTGGGTAAATATAAAAATTAGTTACTGACAGAATTCTGAGCCAAATTCTGCCATTAGATGCATGCACAGAAAATGCAGCCTGCGGGAAGGAGGCATTTGCATGCACAAATTAAGTAAGAATTCAGCTCCATATTATGTGTATTTTATTCCTGTTAAGGTTGTGTACTGGAATGCAACAAAGGTTAAGTAACCAGAGATGATTTATGCTTTGGTCCCAGCACTGTTTGCACAGTGTTTTGCTTAATGTACAGTAATATAATTAAGTACTGAACATACAACAAAATGCAGGATGCAATTCAATAAAAATCAAACAAATTATCTTAAAAGTTGTATTTTAAATTTGGCCTTAAATATTGACATGCTTGTGGAACTTTTAATATTACTTGAGGTTCCATAATGTTGTTCCACAGTAAATAAAAACTCTGTCCCTTGGAGACTTCAGTTTATCTTTAGGATCTATCACCCCTTGATGATAAGGGGGACAATAGTTGCACGGGGTCATTGGTTCAGTTAAATGGCAAGTGGCTTGATCACAAAGATGGGGACTAGAGAGGCAGTCTGTTTGATAGTTGTGTATTTAAGATTTGTCACAGACTACCTAAAGCAAGGGATGGGTACTCCTTTTTAATGGTGTGTATAAGTATAAGGAATGTATGATTCCGAACATCTTCTAGAGATAATTTAAAGTTAAGGCCTAATCCATTTGAACCTATTGAATAGAAACTGCAGAATCCATAATCCAGGTAATTTTAGGAAGCAAACAAGGTGCTGCATTTTGAATGATCTAGAAAATTCATGTGAATAAAATCAAATAATGATCAACAAGAAATGCCTTGTTCAAATATATTCACAGTCAGTTGCATACATGTAGCTTGTTAATTGCCCTACCCCCAAAAAAGTGAAGATCTGTGTGTAATTCCTGTATACTGAGCAGAATTTTTTCTCTTAAAAAATACAAATCCAAAATAATTGGAAAGCACAGACAGGTCTACAATGACTTCTTTTACCACAGTTTTCGTTTTGGCTTCTGAATTGCTTTACTATGTTATCTTTCACTATGAAGCTTTGGAAGACTGGCTTATTGGTAACAATCTTGGGGTATTTTTACATATTAGTAGGTGGCTCAGCTGAGTACAGTGACACAGTAATACAGTGTTCTGGACACATCTATTTTTGTATTTGCCACAGAAAAGTTATTTTGTAACTACTCTCAGCAGTGTTCTTCCTTGAATAGCAGGTACCTAACTTCCAAGACTTAGCTTGCACTGTTATGTTGGTTCCCTAAAAAGAGAGTAACAAAGTGCTCTGCAACAGAAGAACTGTGACTGTAACTAATAACAGTAACTCCTGCAGAGACTAGTGAATAAAAAATAAGGTGGGAGGGTGCAGTTATGCGGCACACTAAGCTGATAATATGTGGGTTTGTTACTTCCGTTTTTGGTTTTAGTTCACAGTGAGCTAGAACATGGTGGGCTTACCACCCTAAATTACAAAATGATTGGTAGACGGAGACCAAGAACAAATTGGAGCAGGATATTGCAAGACAAAATTGGGATGCAATATATCAGTCATGCCAATGCTCATAGTCCTTAAACTTTCATGAGAACTAAATTCAGCTTCAGAATTAAACAATTCCCCATCCCCCCACACATACACGCAAAGTCTCGAGCAGAATTGCTCATACTTGCCAACCCATATTTGTTTTGAGATTGCGATGTGAACTGCATTTTTCTGACTACCACTCTTGTTGTTGAAGTGCAACTATGATATAGTCACACTGACACACAGAGAATAGGAAACTGATAAATTGCCAAACCATGTTTACAATGTAAAATAGTTACATGATTTTTCATGCTAGGAAAAAGAACAATTAGACTGGAGAATGATTTGCAGAGATTTTGAAATAGTACCAAATAATTAGTATTTACTTAAAATGTCTGTACAGCAGTTTTGAGTGATTGTCCTTATAGTTGAATATTATGGATAAATATATGGCTGTTTGATTCATTCTTACCCTGCTATATAACTCCTACTGTGAGAAATGAACTGGGATAAATATAAGTTTGTGTTTACTCCTTTAAATGCTTTTTTCTCAGACACCCAAATATAGTGTATAAACAATACATATGAGAGAACCTAGCCAACTGTAAATACATTATGAAACCTCTCTCTCTCCGTGCAGGAGTTTATACAAAGAATAGAAATTTCCGGCTGTATAAGTCATCAAAAGCAGGAAAGCAGACGACTTTGAAAATAGCTGAAGATAACAAGTTTGTTCCTAAACCCAAAAAGAATATTTCTGTTGAGGAGCAATATTTCCTTTCCTCTTTGGTTTGCAATGTTAGGTAACAATTTAATTACAGTGCTATGTGAAGTACTTTAAAATGTAGACTTCAGTAATATTTATAATTGCTGTAGCAGCAACCACTACTGTTGCGGGGGCTGACATTCCACTGAGACTGATGCATTCTATTCTAGGAAAGTTCAGCCATTGGTTTCAGCAGGTAAATTTTTCTGATGGTTATTCCTTGAAGCAAAGGTTTGTCAGAAATCCATTCTGCTGCACCTACCTTCAAATATGCAATAAATTCAGAGAACTTGTGCCATTTGTGATGGTTTCTGAACTGCACTCTGTGTGTGTGTATGGGGAGGGAGGTTGTGTTTTGGGGTTTGTTTGTTTGTTTTTAATTTTTGTTTGAGATGAAGAATTTGACTTGTTCAAGGTTATTCAGCTGAGAAGTGCTACATTTCTATCATTGTAAATTAGATAGGACTCTGAAATGGACCAAAATCCAAAACTGCCCTCACTGAACCATTTAAGAGAGAATAACTCCAGTCTAGACACAGAAGAAAGTGAAAAGCATTATTTTGTGTGTAAACTTTAGTGAGCAACAGCAGTTTTCCTTAGTGCTGCACAAATATATGCAACACAATTTATTATCAAAAGAGGCTGCAATCTAAGGACCTAATCCTGAAATGTACTGAGTGTTTTTTTGGGAGATGAGGCAACCAAAATTGCTAATGACTTCAGTACTCAGCACCTCACAGGATTGAGCCACAGTTGAGCTGCATTTATTATGGAGTTTTGATTGTAAATATCTTTTTAAAGATGCATATTACATTCAACATTCCTGTAAATCTTTGGTTGTCATGGGCCTCAATTAAGCACCTGTCAGGGATGGTCTAGAATGGATAATACTTAATCCTGCCTTGAGTGCAGGGGACTGGACTAGATGACCTCTCGAGGTCCCTTCCAGTTCTGAGATTCTAAGCATGTGCCTAAATACCTTGCACAATTGAGGCCTATATCCTATAGTATAATTAAAAAAAAAAAACCAAACCAGACTTCAGTGGAGTCATTCCTGAGGAAGGACAAGAAATCATCTGTTGTAGAAGTTGCCCCATATGATGGTTTGTTTTCATGCCAGAAACACAGCAAAGAAAAAACATAGTTCTTTGCAAATTATTAGTCTAAAAGGGTAAAGTGCAAGACTACTAAAAGCCATCCAAAAGTAAACAATACTTTTCAAGGACTACATATATAGCAAATAGGGCTAGAAGTAGTGCAGAGGATCCTGGGTTGGGTGAAGGTAGATCTTTCTGTCTCTGCTGTGGAAGAAGGAAACTCTGCCCTCTGCTGGAATACGTCAGAGGAAACTAAGTTAAAACAAATCCTTTATGTCTGAACAAGAAATAAAGGGGCCATAGGAATCGGAAAAGGAAGTATGGTATGTCCAGAAATCTGAGTTATGACTTACTTCTCCCACTGTCTCTCTCCATCAGGTTCTCAGAAATTGAAAGAGCCCTAACTTGTGACATCCCAGAAGGGAAGAAAAAAACGTTTAAACAAACAGACAGGAGAGTTTTCAATAGCACTTCAGGTACTTCATAACAATCTTTTGAATATGTGATTTTACTGAATAGAAAAATTTATCTTAAGTGTTTGCATCATTAATTTGCTATATGTATTACAGTGCACCTGATCTAATTATGGAATATATCTCAAATTGTACATCTGATAAACTGCATCCTCGTTGGGCTGTTGTTCTTATACATCAGTGGAAACTTTCTGCTGCAGCTTATTTAGGCAATATCCTTTAGCTGAGTCCTGCAGAGGGTATGCCCTTCATTTCCCAGGGAGACTGCCTAACTAGTTACTCATGCACTAGTAAATTGGGAGCATGCAGGAGTGTCTCTCTTTCCCTGTTCTATAGACCTTTCCAGAGTAAGTTACATGAGCAGCAACTTGGGTGTTTTATATTCAGGATGTAGAGTAAAGCTTGAAATTAATAAAGGATCAGAGTGTGCCAACCTAATTGATCCTGCATAATACCTTACTCCACGAAAGCCCCATTGAAATCAATAGGGCTATTTGTAGTGGAAACTAGTATTCAATAGAAGTCAGAATCTAGTCCACAGTGTAAAGTTTTCTTGTCCCCAGGAATACTAAGCATTGACCAATCTCCAGGAGCATGTGCTAATTGTTAATTGTAACCTGCCTTTCCCAAAAGTAGGGATCTGGCTCCAGACTTCCTGAGCAAGGGCAACTTCTTCTATAATGAAAAATGCTTTCCAAGATGTATACCACTTAGACACTGAGCCCAGTCCTGCTTTATTGATGGTAATGGGACTAGGAGTAGGTCCTTAATGGTTAGAGATTCAAGTACACTTATTTTTTTTCTGAGTTTGTATAATCTGTAATAGTAACTTTTGTTTTTAAACAGATCCCATAGAAGGATATCAATATTCACCTTATCCAGAAATTGATTGTTTTGTCCTTTCTTTAGTTAATAAAGATGATGCTCATGGAGGTAAGGACCATAACTTTTTTATTTTTTAAAGAGAGTCAGACATATATTCTCAAGATGTTATAAATTATTTTTAAAAAGGGTACTTAATTTTCCAGGGATACGACGATGGAATTATTTTTCCTTGGAAGAACTCCTTGTTTATGACATATCCAGATATCGCTGGTGTAAAAATATTGGAAGAGCCCACAAAAGTAATAATATAATGTATGTTCTTTAAGTATGTTTTATTTAATAGGCACTTTTACTTTGAAAGGCTTCAAATTAACCTTTTAATAAGGAATTTTTCATTATGCAACTAGAATATCCAGGAATGCTTTAACAGAAAACTGTTCATGGAAGGGAGAGTGTTTTTACAGCACCTAATACAACAAGATCCCAACCCTATTCTGCTATTCACTGGAAATGGAAGGAATTTTTTGAGTTTACTCTTTAGCTGAACATATGTTTATACCTATTTATGGAGTTAATTCCAATGGCAGAGGATAATGGGAGGTACTGACCTCAGTGGGGTCAGAATTTCACTCAAAATGTTTAGTTAATCTTACTTAGTAAACTGAATATTGATGAGAGAGACTTAATTTAATTTTTTAGGTTACAAATTCTAAATGTAACTTGTCATCTGATTGTCAATTTTACCCTGAAGAGAAGTTAACAGCCAGTCTCCTCTTGAGTGTGAGAATAACCAAATGTATGCTGCTTTTTTTTTAAAAGGACTCTTTCCAATTGTATCCTATTTCTAAATGTTTTTCAAAAGAATGAATATTAGATTGTTTTTAACAGCAAGAGATGTACAATATTCTATTCAACCACAGCTAAAATGGTATAGTATTACCAAATTATGTGGTAAGATTTGTCCCATACTGCAAATCCAGGTTATTCAATTCTGTTAAGTACCAGAGTTTGTACAAGTGCTTTAGTTAAACTCACTGCAAAAGTGAGGGTTTTAACTCATATTTTATAACTATCTTATACAAATCAACGTCTTTTAAGAGTCTTATTTTCCATCTTTGTTCAGACTTAATGTAGGCTGAAGATAATTGTACCTCACTTTCAACACCGTGGCTTTAAAACATACCAAAAACCTGTACATTTAAGATGCACGCTCTTAATGTAATTTCCATTGTTTTTAACATTGCATATTATATGTAATTTCAGTTGTAAATGGGCCAGAGTGCATGTACAAAGACTATTTTAGAAACAGAGGAAGGGCATGAAATCCTGGCCTGATGTGTATAATGTAGCTAATGCTGTTTAAGTGCTAGCCAACACTTGCATCTGTATTTTAAGGATCCTGGTAGATCTAAAAAAAGAAGTTTACTATCAAAAATGTTATGACCCTGTCTGCAGAGCTAAAAACTTCAAATCAGAAAGTAAGTATGTTTTCAATAAAATTACACGAAACCATTTCAGAAACATTAACTTTAAACAAAATATAAACACACTGTATTTGATTTAGGTATTCCATTACCCCCTGAGATATGCCTCCCTTTTCTTTTCAAAGAGGTATGTATTTTTTGTTCCTTTCCCTCTTCCCCATCCCCACAAGAAAAAAACAAACTGCGAAAAGACTTAATGGTAACTCAAGTGTGTTCCAAACTGTCATCTCTGGTAGCCCTTTAAAAATCTTGCCTACACTAAGGGACTGAATGATTGTGCAATCTTTACTCACTTGTGAGTTGTTCAATGGATGGCAATGGGACTCATCAACTGGAGTGACTGCATAATTGGACCCTAAATATTTCAGAATTCTCCTGCTAGTACTCCTACCACCAAGGGAAGTGCTAATATAGACTGGCCGTAGGCAAGGTTACCAATATCTCACCTAGACTAAGGCAAATCTCTTCCTTGTGCACAAGATCTTTTAATCTCTGACTATATCTACACCATCTAACTGATCAATACATGAGTGTCACCTTTAAACTTCATGGAGGATTCAAAGAATACATTCCGTTTTCTATTTTTCTGATGCTTAGGCAAATACAAGTCAGACTTCAACCAGTGTTTGCAACACACAAAATGATAGTAGCATAGTTAATACATAGCATTAGTGGTTTAATATGCTGAAACAACTGATTCACACTTTTAAATTTATTCACACGGAATTTAAATGATAGTCATGGACTTTGAAGAGTGAAGTTAATCTTCATTTAGAAAATCCTTTCATGTAGTGTAGTAAAGCAATAATGTAAATATTCAACCTTTGTAGAGAAGACCAAGCAACCCCTACCTTGAGCTGTATAAATAACAGCTTTTCAGGAGCTGGCATTACCTTTCAGCCAAACTTTTCATGGTTTATTGATCGGTGTACTGCAAGTTTATGAAGTCCTATCTGAAGCAGAACTGATTGTTGGTAAGTTACACCTATTTAGGAAAAAATTCTTAGTAAGTGAATCATCACTATTTAAAGCAGTGGTTCTTGGCCCAATCAGCACACAGCTACGGCTCATGTGACATCCGCAGGGCCATACAAGTTGTGTGTGTCTCTCCCCTAGTTCTGCTTGGAAAATATTACAATTGGGCATGTAACTTATTTAGATTGGTTGCATCCCTTCAATAATCATCATTTCTTTTTGAAACAGCACACATCCATAAAATGTGTTATCTCCCTACAGATGCAGCTAGAGCAAACTCAGTAGTGCTCTTACAGCATGATTTTCAAAAGCTTGCCAGTTACAAGGCACTGCTTTTAAGGACTAAATTTTGGTCCTACTGAAAACTGACTTTCATAAGATTAGGGTCTGGCTGTATGGTAAATGCCCACAATCCAAAAACACATAAGAAACTTGCCTGGTCAGCTGACCTACACTCTGTTCATTAGAGGCGACATTTTCAGAAGTGCTCAGCCTTAGCCTAACTCTGCTCCCATTATGAAGCCAACAAGGAGATCTAGCCCCCAGAAGTAATGAACACTTACATGTTGAATAAGTAATATTTGTTTTTTTAAAGGAAGAATATGTACTTTTTATGGATGAGAGTGGGAACATAGAAGAAAAACCTAACCTTACAGACTTCTCAGAAAGCACATCATTAAGGATACATCAAGAAAATAAGAAGTCTCCTGACAAGCTCTGTTCAAATACAGAATGGGAAAATGTGACTGATGATGTGTGTTTTCTGGAAGCTATCGAAGATGCTGAACTTGCAGAAGTTGCAGACAACAGTCTGACCACGTGGAACTGTGACCTGGAAGAAATACCTGATGAGCTTCTCATAGAGGTTTTAAGAAAACAGGAAGTTTGTGGTAACAAGACATACAACTAGCTATCAACTAAGGGTAGCTGTTTATAAAATGTGCTAACTCAACTATATCTTAATGTATCTAAAGCCAAAAGTTTCAGAAGTTCCGTTTACACTGCCAAAAGAAACCGATAGAACCATGCCAGCATCCTCTTTATAAGAAAGTGCATAGTAAACTTGCCATTAGCTATGTTTTTGTACATTGGGTTTATGTGTTAATGACATTTTATATGGTTTAATAGGATACAGCCTAATTTCTGGTTTAAGTTCCAGCTTAGTCAGTGGTGGTTCTGCCACCTGCAGCAGTGCATATGGCACAAAAGCCACCCTCTCTCTTTACAGAGGCCAAGGACTGAATAGCTGCAGAAACTGAACTATCCTCTCACCCCTAGAAGTAGCTGCTCCTGGACAGGAAAGAAGCACCCTGGAAGACCCAGGTAGATCAGCTTACCCTAGTGGTACCTGTGTTGTGCATGTTCTAAAGCTAGATACAGGCGATCAATCTGGTACTTCTCAGGAGCACTAAATTCAAAATGTAAAAAAAATGCTAAATAGACAGTGTCAACACACTCAAAAAGCTTTATGGACAATGATTCAGGTAAAATTAACTTACCAAGGGATGGAATGTGGTTAGAACATGTTTCTTCCCATATGTCCAAATGTTTAGGATGTTGCCTACAGCCTGTACTGTACTTCATTACTTTACAAAGGGCAAGCAGGATTTCTTACCTATATGTGGGCCTGCCAAAAGGTAAATCCATACTTTAGATAAAAACTTTTGAGGATTTGTCTACCTTTCATTATGCTCACCACCTTCTGTACGACTTGTTATAACTAAGCTGTTTTTAAAAATCCACATACTAGTTTTAGAAATATTTTATCCATTATGCATATAATGGTGGAACAATTTAGACATGTCTCAGGCTTGTAACAGGCAACTTACAAATTATCTTTATGCTACTTTAGGATGAGCAACAACAGGTTTTTCAGTATATATAAGTTGTAAAGAAAATGTCTACTCTTGTCACATTAGTATTTCCAAATGATTACTCTGGTAATCCAATAATAAAATCCTATTAATTTTAAAGCACTAGATTTATCACTGATTCATTGAGATCATTAATGGTTTGTCATACTACCTCTACTCCAGGCTGCCGCACACAAACTTATTATACATCAAAGTGAAAAACCACATGTTCCCTTCACAATTGTTAGTAAATCTTTAGAAACATATCAACTTTTCTGACAAGAGGCTCACACCACTTATTTATAGAGGTGAAAGATTTGAAATCAGAAGCAATTTAAACACATTGCTTTGTTTTATTAAATGCTTATGGGAGTATTTACATAATATATCAAAAGTTAGAGTGCAAACACAAACTACTAAAATCTACATGAGTAGCAATGTCATAACCATATATACTTAGCTTGCTTCTTGTTTAGGTATATGAATACACTTAACTGATGCTAACTATGCTTAGTTGCAAATAGAAGGCATAAAGTATTTAAAATTTCTCTGGCTGCTCCTTTTTCTGCAAATTCAGAACCTCTTGTAATCTTGTGTTGATATTTTGAAAATGACTTTCAGCTCTTAAAATTCGTTGTGATTCCACCAGAAGAGCAGGAATGCTGGAAGTTCCATACTGTTGGAGGGAAAAAATTACAAGGCATTAACTCTTTTTCAAATATGTCAAGTATGAGACACAAATGGAGTATTTGGACATTGTTTTCAGAGTGGATTATAATTTGATGTCACTCTCTTCAAATGTTCTATTCTGCATGTTTAAGTCAAGTTAAAGTTTGGCTATACTAAGCATAAGCAGATAATATGCCCTAAAGTGGATGACTTCCTTAGACTGGGAGGTCAGCAGTGCCCTAGAAGAGAGGAGACTGTATTCCAGGCCATGAGCACAATTCCTGTACAGGTCTCCTACGCTACTTAAACTACATATTTGAGAAGCTCACTGTCAGTGCTGTGCTGCTGAACAGACGTTTGAGCATTAAAGAGGGTTACAAAATTCACTGTGAAGTTGGAAAGTTAGCAAATACTACCATCTTGTATTTAGGGAAGCTCCTGGGCACCAGGGTTTGACCTATATCTATATTAAATAAGAAAATTAATTTACTTTGTTTCTCACTGAACTTTTTAAAAATAGTACGCTACATGTGTGTCCTGGATACAATAACACTGAAGTTTTTGCCATGCTGTACAAGGTCTTGACAGACATCAACATGATGATATTGCTGTCTGCCCTGAATCACCATTTAGTTTCTTCTCCTAAAGAGACAAAACTTGAATTAGCCAGTGCAACATCATAGAATCAATATGTACTTACGACTACTTTTTCTTGTGGGTTGTCTTCTCTGTAATTTAAATACTGTTGCTGCACCTTCTTTAAATCAGTTAGGAACTGGGTTGCATTCCTGATAGAAGATTCTGTCTCTTGTAGCTCAGCATATTCTCTTTGTAGTTGCTTCAGTTGTGGTGCAGTCCTTAAAAAAAAAAAAAAAAATCAATACTTAAGGATTGTGTTGTGAATTTTCTTCTTTCAGGAGTTACTTTGAATGTACTGTTTCTATTGAACATGACTTAATGGGGTCATAAAAGTGTAAAGTACAGACAGCCTGGTATTTTTCTCAATGAGGGTAACTAATTGGATAGGAATATGGCCCTATAAAGTGGGCATACTGTTTGAGTTTTTATCTAATAAGGACCTAGATCTTTAATCTTGTCAATAATACAATAATTCTTCTGACAGGAATCCAGTGATCACATTTATGATCAAGGGGATTCTAGGAGATGGCTTTTGCCAAGGAGTACAATTTAAAATAGACTCACACATAACATTTAAGGTTAAAATACAGCCAACAATATACCCCCTCTATTTTGAGAGATATCCTATAGTAATGGAATATGGCAGTAGGCATTCTGTGACTCCACCATACCAGATGCTGCATGTACTATCTTGGGAAATATCCCACCCCTGTAGGGGCAGTTAAAATCAGAATGTATTGCATGTGTTCAAGGCTGAATTCTATTAAGGGAATCAGGAAGTTTACCCAGCAAGATTGAAGTGAGCTATATTGGGGGTGGGAACACCACCCCACACTGTTCCACGCTCAGAGTATTTGTTAATTTTAAGTAGTCTTAACCTATCTGATCATGTTCTCACCTCCAGTCATGCAGCTGGTGTATTTCTTACAGAATGTGTAGCCCAACTGGCAGACATTATCCCAAGAATTTAGAGTAGCTGGAGACAGATTGTGAAAATGACTCCCTGTTTCTATTAGGCAGTTCCACAACTCCTATGGAGTGGTTAATTTTAGCTTTTGCAAAAAGGAAGGAATACACATGTTCAGCTGATGCAGGCCATAAATGTTTCATCTGCTATTTACACAAAACTGTCAGTTAACAACAAAAGCAAGGGTTACCTTAGATTTTCTGGACAGTAACAGGACTCCTCAATTTCCACTGATAAGCTATTATTGTATGCTTTCAATCAATATAATCACTATACATTTCAGCAAATGGAAACTTACCGAATTAGTTCTCCTCTAACTTCCAGCAAACGCCTTCTTTTTTTATTGATGTCTGTGATCACCTATTATATAATTAAGTGAAATAGCAGTCTTTCAAGACTAAGACAGTTAAATGACAAGGTAGGTATCTTCCCTACCCCCAACTCTGCATTCTGAATTGACAATGCTCTGGGGGTTCTAGACATGGAAAATCTTGAGATACCAAGTCTTACAATTCATGACAATGTAATCTATGGAAGTGCTATTTTAGGTATTTTTTCAAAAGGGTCTCTAAAATTTGTTAGCATTTTCCTTCTCCCTCCATAACTTGTACTATTGAACTCACTGTAGTAAGGGATCCTTGTTCATCTAGGTAAGTAAATCTCAAGATTTAAAAAAAACGTCAAGCATTTCAAAAGTAACTTTTCAGTAACATTTGGCATAAGACGCTGGTGTAGAAATTTGTTTTTTATTAATACTTATTCGGGAGGATCTCTAACTCAGGAGTTGCAAAGCCAATCATAACACAGGCACCCCACATTCTCATCTACGAAATCTTTAGGTCACAGTAGATTACATTTTTTTTTTTTACATGTAAGAATAGCATGAGGTTGTTTGTGTAGTACTTGAGAATTCTTCAGAATGAAAGGTGCTCTGTACATTTAAGATTTTTCTATATTCTTTAATTCAAACACTTAAAAGTACACCCTAATTCTGAAAGTTGCTCTGCACAGATAGCACTCTGCACAGAACAGCTTGTAGCATTGGAGCCTAAGTTTTGGATGACTTCATAGAAAAGTTCTGTCTTTATAAAGTCAAGTTCTAAATCAGAAGTTTAAATGAGAGAGCTTGCATACAATGTGTGACTTAGATTAAAAACATGTTTTTAAAATAGTGATTGTCAATCCATCAAATCATTAAATGTAATTTTACCAGGAATCCCTTCCTGTTTTCCCCTCTCAAATCTCCTTCTCCAAGAAATACTGAATTTACATTCAAAGACCAGGAGGAAGACCTAGAAAAAGGGGGGTTGAGACACTGACTGAGGACACACAGAAGGTTGCCATCAGTGTCAGGAAGATGAACTTTACAAAAACGGTGGGAGACAAAGAACATCAGCCGTTGACTCCACTTGATGGGAGACCACAAAGGCAAAGACAATGATTCAAATATACTAGAATTGCTGGGTGAAGCGGATCTGCTGTTTTCAGGGCTGGACAAAAATATGCTTGTGAATTAGACGTGGGCAAAGTTTTTTGACAAATAGTTTATTCAACAACAAGTGCCATTTCGATCAACCCAAAACTATTTGTGAATTTGGTGTGAATTCATCAAATAGTTTCTGCCCAGAAGATTTTTCAGAACTTAAATGCCAAGAGAGGAAGGCCCCCCTTATAAACTTTGGCCCAGTGGTTAGAGCACTCACTCGGGACATGGGAGACCCAGGATCAATTTCACCCTCTGTCTGATGGGGGATATTTGAAATTAGGTCTCCCACATTAAGAAAAATGCCCATTCCACTGGCCAATGGGATATTCTAGGACAGGTCTCTCCTACTGAAATTGTTCCACTTTGTATAAATAATTAAATAGCCACAGGAACTGGAATGTGAGTCTCCCATCTCCTAAATGAGTGCCCTAAACCACAAGCAACAAAGTAATGATGCTCAGATCTCAGTGTTTCAGGAGTCAAATTAGCGATCAACATTACCCAAAAGAGCCACAGTAGTGTGAATTCATTATTTCATTTACTATAATACTATATATTCCTATTTAAACAGTATGACAGGGGAAATATATATTATTCTCACAGCAAAATGACTGACCAAGTAGTATTTTATCAACTACAATTGGTTATAAAATAGTAAAAGCATTCTGATTGGTTAATAATTAAAATCAGAGTGTATAATATCAGGAGACACATTAAAGCAGCTCGAGTCTCAGTCTGAGTATCACAGCTATAAAATCATTCTCACTCTGTCCCAATAACTATTCATTAGTGGTAATTCATAGTTCAGTAGTGCTTACACCTTCATATAAACGAAGCACAAGGCAAAACAGAGTACCATAATTAAGGCTACATTTTAGTCACAGGTATTTTTAGAAAAACTCATGGACAGGTTCTGGCCAAGAGGAGCTGCAAAGCCAGCACTCTGGGCGGAGGCAATGCACAGAGCTGCCTGGCCATGCCTCTGCCTAGCAGCTAAGTAAGAGGGATATGTCTGCTTCCTGCAAACCCCCCAGGTAAGCACCACCCAGAGTCCATCTCACCCCGTCCGGGGCCCCTGCCCCCTCCCACATCCAAATTCTGCTGCTCCTGGGGGGTCAGGGCTTAGACTGCCCCAGCAGCAGCCAGTGCACTTGAGCTGCCCCTGCGCTAGGTGCACCGGCAGCTGCAGAAGTCGTGACCTCCGTGACAAACTCACAGCCTTAACTATAATCAGAGTACTCATTGCTTATTTTTTTTCATTTAGTTGTAGTCACAGCATGCATCAGTATCAAATCAATGGCAGCCCCAATACAGTCATATGGTGCTCATTCAAATAAACTGAATGGAGTTTAAGCAGACATTTTGACTTTCCTTTTAAATGATACTCTGACACCATTGCTCTGAAATAAAGACGGAATAGTGTGTGTCAATTTGTTTACTGAATGTATTTTTAAAGTGTTGAATTATTGAGACACTTCCACACAGGCAAACATTACTATTTATCTTTCAGTAACACCATACCAAAGACTGTTAGCAGAGATCAGAATCTGGCGTTTAGCATATTTTACGACTTCTAGTAATTCTTGGTTTATACAGTTTGCTCACTGGTTACTGAACTAGCACAACTGTTTAACAGTCTTGCAAGTCTGGCAATAAGCAGTTTCAAACTGGATTTTTGTTCTGTTTGATTTTAGAAGTATATTGCAAACAGTGTTATTCCCAGATAAAATGTGTTTCACAAACTTTTCCTAGGTATATTTGTATTCTAATACATTTTAAAAGCAAACATCCAAGTTTGGTTTTGCAGTTGAACATTGGCTCTATACATTTCTATCTCTATAGTGTTTAAACAGAACATAGCATCATTTAAAGAGATCATTACTCTATTTTACCTTAGCATTTTTTCTTTTCAAATCCTTCAGTTCCTGGACTTCTGTTATCTACAGGTAAAGGAAAACATTGTGTATTGACAGCAAACCCTATCTGATAGTTTCTTCCCCACCCTTGTATCCTTTTTCTCTCTATAAATCACTGCTATAAGACTTACTTTTGAAACACTTTGGTTTAAATAAATTAGTCACTGGTAATTCTGTTTGGCATGTCCTTTCCCCAGCCCAGAACAAGGACTGTTATAAAATGCTACTCTCTCCACCACCAGGAGACAAGGCTGACACTCTCTCCTATCTAAAAATTCCAGGTTCTTTACCATCTTGTTATAGAAACGCGTGAAGTTTTGTTGTTTAAACTTGTTCATGTTAATAAATCACGTGAATGTTCAACTATAATTTTAATATTAATTGTGGCATTGGTCATAAGTAAAGACCAACATTCTCAATTTATTTCACTATATTATATATTTTAAATCATTCTCTAGTCAGTAGGTCTGAAAAATGATATTGAGGAAGTCTATTCTCCATGCACTGTACGTCAGAGGCCCCTTAAAAAAAAACAAAAACTAATTTTAAAGCCCTGAAAATGGCCTTCTTGCAGGCACCAAGAAAGGTATTTCATAAATACAAGGCTTCTGAGGCAGATATACAAGACATACTGCTTGTATCTTGGCAGACTTTCAGCTCTATAAGTTCCAACCTTTCGACTTGCATCCACTTTACAGAACTCCTTGCTCATTGGTAACTGCACAAGAGAAGGTCCTTGTCTCCCAAAAGTTGACAATCTAATCCAATCCTTTAATTTACTGCCTGTGAGCAAACCGCTGTGCCCAGATGGAACCCCAGTGGACTTCTTGCAAAGGTGCAGTAGTCTGTCCATGTGCAGCAAGTTGGAGTAATGGTGCTTAAAAGTTTTATGTCTTCATTCATTCATAACTCACAAGGTGTGGATTAATTTTAAAATGCCCTGAGGTGCATCAGTAAAAGCCTATGTAAAAAGTAGTAGATGTACAAGCATTCTGACTAAATTTTACAACTATCTCTACACCAATGTTTTTATATTTACTACTATACTTACAGTATTAGTGAGTTGGTCCTTGAAGCCAGAATAGAAGCCCTCAATAGCTTCCCTGCAAATCCTAGACTCCACCCTTTGTCTGGAAGTTGGGGAGGAAGAGGGTAAAATAAAACCACAGTTGGGTTAGTATAGGAAAAAGGTATCTGTGCTTATCTGAGTATTTCCTTTCTTCAGGTAGCAAGATCTACAGATACTAACATTGGACTTTGAGTATAGCAGGCAGAGACAGACCTGTCAGTTACTGGCAACAGCCTAACTCTTCCCCTTGAAGAGTTTACCAGTTGTGATGACTTCTGCAGCCAAGAATTTTAGTCCACTCAGCTTTCCCCTCGCCCCCTTTTCTTATGATTAGCATATGCCTACTGCAGAGCTAAAGAAATAAAACATTAGGTTGGGTTTTAAATCAAAAGGTTGGGTTTTTTTGGTTCTTCCCAAGTTCACCTGTGATTGGTTAGCTCTTTGGACATTGCTACTTGAAGAAAGGAAAGTTTCCTATTCTTCAGCGAGGCAAGGTCCACAGAAATTAACACTGGGATTTTAAGAGTAATGAGACTTTCTGGGCATCAGGAGGCAATGCCAATAATAAACTACATATAGGGCTTCCCTTCTGCACTTTTTCTAACTTGCCTAGTGAAATGGTGCATCATGAAGGACTCTTCTTTTTAAGGGCAAATCCACCCAAGCTTGCAAGTCTAATATCTAGAATTTAACTAACTTGTGGAACCACTACTAGTGTTTTTTCAAAAGTGCTAGGGATTAAGAAGTTATACAGTTATTAATTAAACTACAGGATAGATGTTTTATATTGAATAAACTCTTCAATTCTGATTAAGAGACCTAAACAGCAGATTGAGAACATAAAAACCCTGATAAGGCAAAAATTGCATATTAAGTGAGCCTCAAAGCTGAATGCTTCAATGGAAATCTAACAAACAGAGCCCATGAAATCTGCTTAACAAATGTAGGATATTTCCAGCCTCTCCTAGGTCTTGATAGATAAATGTGCATCTTCAAGAAGATACTGAGATATTTCGTGTTCAGAAATAGCTCCCCAATCACAATCGCTATCCATAATGGCAATATTATTTATATTTGGGCTACACTAAATCTCTGAGGCCAACCTACCTAGGATCACATCTTAAAGAAACTGCCATTTGTATCACAGAAACCTATAGGCAGTCATCGAATATATCCTCCAATAATCTATTAGGATTGCCCCTACATTGTATTGTATTTCCTAGTGCTCCAAACTGTCTGGTTTCAAGCAAACTAAATATTTTGTGTCAATTTGGAGTTCTCAGTTCAAGGAAAGCAAGATATTTACTTGTAGTCTGCAGTTGTCTTCTCAAACTCAGCCAGAACAACATCCAATTCTGTAATATCTTGGGAAAATCTTTTCAGCCCTTTTGGGCACCAAATCTGTATAGAACATGGGCTATTATCAGCTGAAACACAATAAATGGCTAGTTAAAATAAATATGAAAATTAAAATTTTTGTTTTAAAAGAATTAAATGCTACACAAACTAACTTGTGTATTAATCTTTTAACAAATGAGAATTTTCTAAAATGGGAATTATTTCACTTGTCTAAGATATATGCCAGGTATTTTGTAAATAGGTAAATTGATTATGCAATTTTTAAATTAAAACAATGTGTGAAAAAGTAACATAAATCTTAAGGTGGGTTGAGCATAAATAACTAAGGTACATTGGTGACTTAAAAATAAATTTTACTTTTACATGAAACACTCTGAATGTCACCAACTCTGCTCAGTAGTGAAATACAAAATTCTGAAATATACAAGGTGTGATGCACATATTTTACTTTGCAAGAAAGTCTGCATTATTACACTCAAGACATTTTATATAAAGCTTAAAGTTTATAGTTTTTCTGAAACATACACAGTGTTGCTGTACGAAGGGTATATAGACACTTATTTGGGATAAACCACTCCCGGCCACTATGAGTAATACAGCCCTCCCAAACCCATGCTGATGAAGTCTTTATGTCATACCATGTATATATTGCATTTGTTAAGGGGAAACTACTTTATGAATGTTTTAGAGCGTTCTTAAGAACTGAACTGGGAACATATTTTATTTATCTCCATATATAAAGCTAAATGCATAACTCCAACCGGGCAGGATCCAGAGGAAGTCCGAAAAACATTTAAAAACCATCAAATAGTTTGTCTATACCTAAAATGGTCACAATCTTGAAACCCAGTATCTCATGATGTTACAGTGCTAGTGAGTGAGTGCTGAGTCCAACTATACAAGAATCTCCTATTCCAATTATATAAGGCTCCCATTTCTAGCGTAATTGGGCTGCAAAATACCAGATATCAAAACTATTTTTAGGAAAACTCATTAATGGCTAATGAGGAAAAGTTAAAGGAAGTTTAAAATTATGAAGAGATAAAGTATCAAATTCCTTTTACCAGAAGGATGTAATGCAGTCTTTTGCAAAAACTTCTTTGGTTTCACATGGGATTTAGCACTGTTCTTGGGCTTCTACAATAGAAAATGCAGCAGATTAACTTTCAAGAACAATTACGTTCAACTATTTTAAACCCATAATTATAATTAACTATTTCTTATGATAGCACTTGGTAGTAACACTAGTGTAGAACAACCACTGGCATTTTAACTACTGTGTAGTCTAGATCTCCTCTGTGCAGAGTTTTGACAACATTGATAATGCTGCCAATGAACAAGAGATGCCAGACTGCATTAGCATTCCCACTGTTGATATCACTGGTAAAGTTACATCAGTGGGAATATTTTGAAGAGAAATGCAGTGGGCAATATTATTGGGAGACCTTATTGAAGTTAACGTATTTTTTGGGTCCCCTGTATTAAATGAATGGTTTATTTATTATTGTGGTCCAGGAGCGTATGTAACCTCTTGAGGGGTCAAGATGTGGCACCTGGGGGTTCAGAGGACTATACTGAACAAAGCATCAGATAAGAAGAGACTTTCAGAACAAAAAGTGTTAAGTGGTTTTCCTGGGGATTCTCTAGGGCAGTGGTTTTCAAAACGTGGGTCACGACCCAGAATTGGGTCGTGGAATGTAAGGCACTGGGTCTCGCCAGCTCTGGTCAGCACCTGCGACCGGGCTGTTAGAAGTCCTGTTGGCAGTGCTACCTGGCTAAGGCAGGCTAGTCCCTACCAGTTCCAACACCACACTGTGCCCTGGAAGCAGCCAGCAGCAGGTCCAGCTCCTAGGTGGGGGGGGCATGGGGCTCCACCTGCTGCCCCCATCCCGAGCACCAGCTCTGCACTCCCATTGGTCGGTTACTGGTCAATGGGAGTTGCAGGGGTGGGGCAGTGCCTGTGTGCGAGAGCCATGCGGAGCCGGACTTGGTGCTGGCCGCTTCCAGGACAGGCAAGAAGCCTGCTTCTGCATCCCTGCTGTGCCGCTGACCGGGACCCACCTAAGGTAAGCCCGCACCACAATCCCTTGCCCTGACCCTCATTCCCAAACTCGGAATCCCCTCTTACACCCCAAACCCCTCACCCCTGGCCCCAGCCCAGAGTCTGCACCCTCAGCCAAGAGCCCTGACCCCCCAGTCCAGGGCCCCCTCCCACACTCTGAACCCCTCATTCCCAGCCCCACCCCGCAGTCCTCACCCCAACCGTAAGCCCTTCCACACCCCAAATCCCTCTGCCCCAGCTCCATTGGGTCGTGGACATTAGTGTTCTTCAACTGGGTCGCCAGAAAAAAAGTTTGAAAACCACTGCTCTAGGGACATCTGGTTATGCAAAAACCCAGCCTTTTGAAGCTGGGTCCTGGGGAGTGGGCCATTGTCTGCTGATCACCTGTTGCATGAGACCAAGATCAAAGGCCCAATTGAAGGCCCACCTATTCATGGTGGTTCTGGTTCTGAATCTGAGACAGTTACGAACTTGTAGCCACAGGGATTACCCACTTGTGGGTTTTGAAGGACTAACACCAACTGAGCCTAAGGTTGGAGTTGGGGTGACCTCTGGTAAGCTTTTCAGCATGTGTGTAGGTTCTTTTATTGTTTTTTCTGTAATGCTTTCCCTTTGAGAATAAATGTACTTCTTATAAAGAATTGTGCGGTAACTTATGACTGCACGCAATACACTGGGCATAACCTCTGGAGAGAAAGCAAAGCACAGACACTGGCCATTTAAGCAGTTTGGCTTGCTGGGGATATCACAGTGTAGGCAAGGAACTGTGACATCTGGAAAAACTTCAGTCAGGAGGGAGAGAGGTGTGGATCTCTGCCCAAGAGAGGGGACAGCTGAGAAGCCAGAAGCTTAGTATTGAGGCCTTGAGGGATCACAGGTGGAGTTGCCTTGAACTATGGGTATGTCTACACTACGAAATTAGGTCGAATTTATAGAAAATTTTTTAGAAATCTGTTTTATATATTTGAGTGTGTGTGTCCCCACAGAAAATGCTCTAAGTGCATTAAGTGCATTAACTCGGTGGAGTGCTTCCACAGTACCGAGGCTAGCGTCGACTTCCGGAGTGTTGCACTGTGGGTAGCTATCCCACAGTTCCTGCAGTCTCCGCTGCCCATTGGAATTCTGGGTTGAGATCCCAATGCCTGATGGGGCTAAAACATTGTTGCGGGTGGTTCTGGGTACATATCGTCAGGCCCCTGTTCGTTCCCTCCCTCTGTGAAAGCAAGGGCAGACAATCGTTTCGCGCCTTTTTTTCCTGAGTTACCTGTGCAGATGCCACACCACGGCAAGCATGGAACCCACTCAGCTCACTGTCACCGTATGTCTCCTCGATGCTGGCAGACGCGGTACTGCATTGCTACACAGCAGCAGCAACCCATTGCCTTGTGGCAGCAGACGGTGCAATAGGACTGGTAGCCATCATTGTCATGTCCGAGGTGCTCCTGGTTGCCTCTGTGAGGTCTATCAGGAGCGCCTGGGCAGACATGGGCGCAGGGACTAAATTTGGAGTGACTTGATCAGGTCATTCTCTTTAGTCCTGCAGTCAGTCCTATTGAACCATCTTATGGTGAGCAGGCAGTTATACGGATTGCTAGCAGTCCTATTGCATCATCTTCTGCCGGCCAGGCAAGAGATGAGGATGGCTAGCAGTCCTATTGTACCATCTTCTGCCGAGCAGCCATGAGATGTGGATGGCATGCAGTCCTTCTGCACTGTCTGCTGCCAGCCAAAGATGTAAAAGATAGATGGAGTGGATCAAAACAAGAAATAGACCAGATTTCTTTTGTACTCATTTGCAAACACCCCCTAGCCCCACCTTCTAGGGGACTCATTCCTCTAGGTCACACTGCAGTCACTCACAGAGAAGGTGCAGCGAGGTAAATCTAGCCATGTATCAATCAGAGGCCAGACTAACCTCCTTGTTCCAATAAGAACAATAACTTAGGTGCACCATTTCTTATTGGAACCCTCCGTGAAGTCCTGCCTGAAATACTCCTTGATGTAAAGCCACCCCCTTTGTTGATTTTAACCCCTGTAAGCCAACCCTGTAAGCCGTGTCATCAGTCGCCCCTCCCTGCGTCAGAGCAATGGCAAACAATCGTGCATCTGAGTTGAGAGTGCTGTCCAGAGCAGTCACAATGGAGCACTCTGGGATAGCTCCCGGAGGCCAATACCGTCGAATTGTGTCCACAGGACCCCAAATTCGACCCGGCAAGGCCGATTTAAGCGCTAATCCACTTGTCAGGGGTGGAGTAATGAAATCAATTTTAAGAGCCTTTTAAGTCGAAATAAAGGGCTTCATCGTGTGGACGGGTGCAGGTTTACATCGATTTAACGCTGCTAAATTCGACCTAAAGTCCTAGTGTAGACCAGGGCTTTGACAGGTATCACACATGAAGCACAAGGTGAGAGTATTTTGAAGAGAAATACTAGAGTAGACAAGACCTCTGTGTTCAGTCTTACTTCTGTCCTACCCCCTCAAACCCAAAACTATTATTCTTTCCTGAATACAAACATTCCCCCCACTTTTTAACAGATGAGAGGCATCACTATGTGCTTTAGTGCTTAATTCTAAGGAGAAACAAGATTTTAGAGGTAATTTTGATAGATTTGGGGAATCTGTAGTTGGGACGTTTACCTTTTGTGCATTCAACTTCTTCACTAAATCTGTAACCTTATTTGATATGCTGCTTTCTGAAGAGCTATTCCTCAGTGCTAATGCAGATGGTAACTTCGATTCCTCCACACTGGACTTGGAGTTTCCTAATATCTATATAAAGAATAATTTAAAGTAAATCTTCAGATTTTTAAAAATGCAAAAGAAAAAAAGGCACGAACAGTAACAGTCTGAAACATCTCAACTCTACTGCTTTAAAACTATAGAAAGAACTTTTAAAGAAAGTTTGAGATGTCATGAGCAATCAAAACTACTACAGTATCCGGTGATGGTTCAAAATTACATTTGAAGGTCTTAAAAAAAGTTATTCACACTAATGTTAACTTTTAGTGTTCAGAAGTATGTAGTTTTGACTCTCTTTTACGGCAGGCCAGCAATAACTACACAGTAGGGCTCCATATAGGAAGTTCTCGGAATGAAAGACCCCAGGATTGTGTGAGCATAGTGAATTTAACACACCAGTCAGGTCAATATGTAAGACTTGTATGGTGCACTACTGCATAGCTTCTCACATTAAAAACTGACTGGCAGAAATCTGCCACTTTAATAAAGAGCTTCCACACTGACAGAAGATAAGATTAGAAAATGTGACAAGAGAACTTATAAGTATCAAGAGACTAAGTGTGGTAGAAATGCAATGAGTAAGCGCTTTGAAGGAAAGCCACTCACAAGCATTTCAAGTTGTTTAGCACCAATATACATTTTAAAAAATAGTTTTAGTAATTAACTCAAACTTCTACTCTCACAAGTCTGCTGCAAATTTAATACTGGATAAGTAGTAAAGAATTATTCCTTATCTATATTTCTTTAAGAATGACAATATATTTCATAAGTAAACAGACTATCTTTTCATTAAGGAAAAAACCTGCTGCACATCAAGTAAGGAAGACATGGACTAATGGGCTGGTAGAATCCAGGAACTCCTGAGTTCTAATCCTTGCTCCGACACTTCATCGGTATCCTTGGGCATTACACTTAATACTTGCCCATCTCACAGGAGTGTTCTGAAGATTAATTATCCATGATGCTCTTCAGATTAAAATACCTATACAAGTGCTAAGGAGTGTCAAACCCCTTCCTCTGTCTAATCTGAATATGGCATAGAATATGTTCTAAATAAAAGTTATTGATATATTCTTACAAACCTTGTTCTGTACCTCATTCTCCTTCAGGGATTCATCTTCAGAATCCTCTGTCTCTGATTTGTTATCTTCAGTCATTTTCAAGCCACAGTGATTTTTTCTAGAATAAAGATGAGCAATAAGAACTTTCCTGACACATAATTTAAAAAAAAAAAAAAAATCTGTATCCATGTGTAACCCATTACATGCTAACCAATGGGTTGCACATTTGTCCTCAATATGCTTTATTTAAACAACAAAACCAAGGGTTCATTGGTGACCTAATGGAGGTGGTTCTGTACGACCTTGCAGGGAATCCCAGGTTTAATTTCTTCTCAGTTTTCAATTCCCAGGTCATCAGCTTCAAGAAGTGCTGCAGCAGCCACATATCCCTCAACAGCAACCCCCACTGTCAGTTTAAGAAATAGAGTTAAAAGGCTCTGAAAGAGTTCAGCCTGGTGCTGAGCGGCCATAAAGATGGAGGGGCTGGGGGAAAATGATCGTCAGGAGTTCAACAGGGATGCAAAAGGTTCCCTGAAAGATCAAACCCACTATTTTTTTGGTCTTGATAAGTTCAATCAAGCAAGCATTACTTCATATTTATACCAAATCTGTTTTAACAAAGCAGAAGTGTATGAACAAAAATTGTTTTACAATAATTTGAAATGAAGAGGAATTTTCTCAGGTCAAAGAAACTATATCAGAATCAAAGCAAATTAGATTCCCTTTCAATTGTTTATTCTGATATTTTCTTTGCCCTTTTTGCTGAATAGTAGTCATTTGCAAATAGAAGTTTCACTAATGGATCACAAATTTTTTTTAAAAGCCTTTCACTTCCTCCAGCACAATCCTGACACCCACATTACAGTAAGAAAGTCTTAACATACACAGATGCATTATGCCAACCCTGTACTGCTTATAATTTACAAGCCAGAATTCCTTTTCCTCCGACCTAGTGACTGATTTGGGCCTTGGCTTCTTACCTGGACAGTTTTAAGCAGGGTCATTTTAAAAGACAGCAATTGAGATACAATGAGGACATTTTTCACCATTTAAAGTCTTCCTTGAAATAATGGGATGATCCGGAGATCATACCAACCTACAAAGGCAAGCTTAAGTTTTCCAAACATTGTCTAATAGTTTTCCAGGACTGGAAAATATTTTATTTTCACTGTACTTTGTTTCTGCATTTTTCCCTTGTGGAGATGAATCAGATGAATGACTAGCTGACATGTCGTGTTCCTCTTCCTGCAATTCCACATTCCCACCAGCGTCTACAGCAGTGCTGTGTAAAGGGTGATCTATATATAACAGAAAAAAAAAACATGGAAGTTTGCAACTTTGTCTGCTTAGGCAAAGCAGTTGACTACACTAGCATCGTTTTGCTAGATTTCATATAATTGGGCATTGTTATGATTTTTATGTCTACTATGTGTCTTTTTCAAATTAAGCCTTATTTAAAAATACACTGTTTAATTTTTTTTGAGAAGAAGAAACTTGGGGCGAGCAAGGGGTATCTATCAATGGGCCCCATATGAAGCATGAAAAGTGGTTTTAATATTTCACCAGAAAATAATTTATATATGGTTGAGAATGAGATCTTTCCTTTTAGGGATATTTGAAAGTGACAGGACAATGCCTCTTCTCCTTGCAAATGTTTAAAAATATCTCCACATATATTCTTAGGATTGCAGAACAGTTTCATTTCACAGTTCTCACCACCTACAGCACAAGAATGGAGGAAGATGACAAACACCCAAGAACCATGAAAACACTGCTGTTTTATATAACACAAGAGATGTTCTACTATGTACTTCCAGGGTTACTATCTGGAATTTACCAAACTTAAACTTTTATATAGCACCTTTCACTGTGATATATAAGCACTACTCAAAATTAAAGAGTGCAAAAGCCCAAAACAAAGAGGTAATTTTCCCTTTTCATTCCCATAGGCAAGGAGAGACACTGAGGCTTTTGTTTATGGTTTTTAAAATAACGTATGTGCAAGATAACTTATAAAAATGTATTAAACAATTTTAAAAAGTTAAATACTAACCAAATGAATCATCGGGCTCCTCAACTTGCCCAGTCTCAGTTATCTTCAATATCCTTGAGACATCTGGTTCCTCACATGGAAGTAATTTACTGCGAGGATGGGACTTGGTTTTGTATTCCTGGGTGGGTATTAAAGCAATGTCTTCTACATCCAACTTTCCAGTGTAAAACAAATTCAATATAATGACAACAAATTTAAAATAGTATTTAGAATTCAAATTTAAAATAGAATCCATGACATTGAGCTATGGTGCAAAACATTTGAAAGGTGACATGCATGCATTTTCTTCTTTACACTTATTTTTTGTGAGAAAATGTAGGTAAAGTGAAGTGATACATATTACTATTTTGTATTATGCTATAACATTAGTTTTAGTTGTACATTATAAAACTTGTAAAAGTGTTACTTTAGACACATAAAAGATCAGCACATTCTAAGAACTAGTCTCTTAAAAAATCTGCCTTTTTTTTCCCTTCCTTCAGACAAGGGGGGGACATTTTCAGCCACCCCCCTTGTTATTCATATTACTATTGTGTGCTCTAGTCATGGATTTCCAAATGCCGCAAAACTTGCACGTTAAAAAATTAAATAATTTTACTTTGCTGAAAGTTCCAAACAACAAATGTAAGTAGATCATTCAGCACAAGTTGCTCTATATTAGGAGAAAAGAGGAAAAGGCATATTTAAAAGTCACTTGTAGGCTGAATTTGGAGGCCCAACCAGCCTGCCAGTTTTATGTTTGTAACTCCCATTGATTTCAGTGAGAGTTGTGCAGGTGCAAATGAAGATCAGGGAAAGAAGGGACAATCAATCACCTGCATTTCTATTCTGTAAGCATAATATAGTTAAACTATATTCCCCAAGTTAAACTTTAAGGTTTTCATTATGGCAATGAAAATAAATGCATTAAATATTCCTGTTTTGGATGGTCTCTATTTTTATCATGAGACACTTATCAAATCTTTGCCAGGATTTGAAAACTAGCATCCCATTTTCAAGCAAACTGTCCATTTTACCACAAGGCACATCACTCTCACAAAAGCTGCAAAGCTGTGAGATTACAAAACGCGGTTCCCAGAGGATGAAAGCTCATCCATGCATCCAGACCCCTATGCCCACATAGAAGGGTTAGCTTTCAGAATCTAGACCCAGGTGGGCAAACTTTTTGGCCCGAGGGCCACATCTGGAAATAGAAATTGTATGGTGGGCCATGAATGCTCACAAAATCGGGGTTCGGGTGTGGTGGAGGGGTGAGGGCTCTGGTTGGGGGTGCAGGCTCCAGGGTGAGGCCAGAAATGAGGAGTTATAGTGCAGGGAGGGGGGTCCAGGCTGGAAGCACTGGCTTGAGGAGTTTGGGATGTAGGAGGGTGCTCTGGGCTGGGACAGAGGGGTTTGGAGGGCAGATCAGGGCTGGGACAGGGGGTTCGCGTGCAGGAAGGGGTACAGGCTCCAGCTAGGGGTGCAGGTTCTGGGGTGGGGCTGCGGTGCAAGAGGGTGCTCCGGGCTGGGATCAACAGGTTCGGAGGGTGGGAGGGGGTTCTGGGCTGGGGCAGGGTTTTGGGATGAGGCTCACGAGTGCAGGCTCTGGGAGGCACTTACCTCAAGCGGCTCCCGGAAGCAGCAGCATGTCCCTTCTCCGGCTCCTACACGGAGGCGCGGCCAGGCACCTCTGCACGATGTCCCGTCCACAGGCACTGCCCCTGAAGCTCCCATTGGGGCGCCAGAGGGGGCCATTGGAGCACATAGGAGCAGGATGGGGGCCATGCTGCTGCTTCCAGGAGCCGCAAGGAGCGGCCCCTGACCCTGCTAGAGCACCAGAGTGGGGCAAGCCCCAGAACCCACTCCTCAGCGGGAGTTTGAGGGCCGGCTTAAAAACAGCTGGCAGGCCAGATCCGGCCCGCAGGCTGTAGTTTGCCCACCCCTGATCTAGACCTTCAACAGCATGGCACATTTATACCTTATTCTTTTTAATTTACTGCAAAATTAAGGTAACTTACATCCAGTTTATTTCTTTCCAATTTTTTCTTTGAGGTCTTCTCACTATTAAATATGTATAAAAGAAATTAAATGTACAGTTGAATATACTGAAGTTATTTAAAAATAACTCCACTATAAACCTACTCTCTTCTTCTCTTCATTCCTGTATCAGAATCAGGGCTACATTATTACATTACCTGTGTCTAGCTTCTTATCAGTAGCAGAGCTTAACCCAAATGACAAAGGAAATGCTCAAATATAAATTTAATATTATATATTTACTTTTCACTCCTCAACAGACTTCTATTTAGGCAATACTTAATAAGAGGAGGGGCATGAATGACAAACCCAAGCGTTACTGTTTCTCCAAAGGGTAAACAGTTTACAGAGGGCCTTTGTCAGGAAGGAGTTAACTGCTCTTTTCCTGGTTCAACTAGTCTGGCCAGTTATTAGTGGGGATTAGAGCCATATCTCTCCTCCTATTCCCTACCCACATCCTACAGAAAAAAAGCAAGTGAGAGAGTAACCCTGCTTACTTCTACCTGACCAAACCGAAGGCCCAGGTAGCCTGCATAGTGTTGAGTGTCTCATCCAAATCACAATTTAGCCCAAAATTAAGCAACTGGATATTTTGCATTAAATTTAGGATCACTTCTACTACCCCCCCAAAAGAAAACTCTACTGCTGTTACAGATGATGATTAAATAGCGTTTCAGAGTGAATTTCATACATGAAAGGGAAAAAACAAACTAGTGCTTTTTTGTTAAAACAAATTAAATTTGAACACAAGCCATAATAATCAAAAATATCTTAATACACTATGCTAATTCAGAACTCCTGAACAGTCAACCCTTATAAGACTATTCGTAGTTGGCATGTCACTGAAAATTATTATCTGTGGATTTGTAATAGAATTTTCAATTTGACTGATGACCTGAATGTCGTGCTAATTGGGGCACTTGTAATATACCTCTTTCCTACAAATGGTCCATTACCTCCACTAGTTAATGACAATATTGTTTGAGCAGGGTTTTCTGTTAGTTTGTTTCCTAAGATGAGCGCACTTAATATCTGCCAGGCAATTTCAATTTTAAAAATTAGCTAGTTTAAGAGAAATATGTTGTCTGAAAAAGTTCCGTTTCGTGCTTAAAAAATTAATGTACAAAACCTATATTTTCACACTACTGTATATACATATACACACAGCATTTAATAGTTTCTCCATTTGCAAAAGAGAACTGTTACCACACAGTGTTAAAATATTTATATTAATAAATGCTTTCAGTTGCAAATCATTAACGTAACATATAGTCTTCAAATTTATACTTAAGTAAAATTGCTGAAAGTCTTTTTTTATTTGTCTTCCAAAGTTTGAATTCAGAGTAGTGTGTTTTATCTAAAACCTGGTGATAGCATGGATATCTGTGAGAGGTAGTAATTAAGTTGTCAACTACTGAAAAAGCAACAAAGGTCAAGATTTTTTAAAATGGGTACTAAAGTTAGGTTCTGATCCTACATTTCACTGTAGGAGAGCCCCACAGAAGTCAGTAAGGCTATGCATGCATACAGCAGTTCACCCAAGCACAGCCTATTGCAAGACAGGGATCTTAATACCTTATTTATGCCCTGACTCAGCAACTGAATGTACGTGGGCTGCCCCATGCCTATAACGAAAAAGCCACTGGATCAGGCCATAAGGCTCCGAAATAAATTGCCTGATTTTCAAAAGTGCTGAGCACTTAGCAGCACCCATTGACTTTAGGCACCCATAAAAAAAAAAAAACAATCTTAGCCTCAGTGGTCTCAGTTTAGGTGTAGGCAGGTGAAGTGTTTCAGTTCACTTTAAAGACATTGGAGTTCATTGGTAAAGGAAAATTCACAGCATTATTTACTTACAGAGCAGGCATGTGGCTTTTACTATGCATCTTCCTTTTCTTATCCATGTCACTTACAGAAGTTTTGTATTCAAATGCCTTTTCTGAAATGACATGTTAGTCTCCATTTAATGTGGGACCTGTCCTTCACAAAAAGAGTACATGGAATGCAATGTGTGTCTATAAAGTTACCTGTACATCAATACCAGCACACCACAGAATCAAGGTGGGGCCCAGGGGAGTGAGGGGAGGTGTGGGGGGAGCTCATCCAAGCTGCTGCTGCAGGGGCCAGGATGGCAGGGCGATTTTGCCACAGACAGCTAGTACCTCAAATTTAGCCAGGCAAGAAAACAGTTAGTCCCGTCTCCCCACTCCCTTCTCCTCCCCTCCCCAGCCCTTTCCCCATCACTCAACCCCCTTCTATTCTGGTCTCAGTGCATATTGGGAGATTGGTTTCTCACATAGTTAGTTGCAATGGGAGATTAGCAAGGTCCTGTTGTGAACATATCTGACACACATACCAGCCCTGCCTCCAACACCCAGCAGCCAACCGCTTCCACCCCCAGATATAGTCCTTGACATAAACAGCCCCTTTGAAAGCATCAGCCAAAAGAAATAGTCACTTTCAATGTGTAAGGATTCTGTGCAGAGAAGGCTGACATTCCTGTCTAGAATAAAGCAGATATCACGTGCCTGCAAGAGACACTCGCAGGGGGGTCAGGAAGGGATTTCCCCCCCCCCCACCCATATTCTGGGTGTGGGAGTTTGGATCGCCTTCCTCTGAAGCATCTCACTTAATCATGTCCCTGCCACTGAGGGGGCCTTGGGCATTGGTATGCTTTAGTCCTTCCTGTGGGCTGTAATACCTCATTTCAGTTGTTGTGTTTCATGAGGTGGCACTGATGGTCTGTAATATACAGGCGATCAGACTAAATGATCCTGTGGTCCCTTCTGGCTTAAACTCATATCTTTGACAGGGAAAGGCAATAGCACTAAACATTCCTGTCATGCGCATTGCTGCAAAGGTTGAAAGCAGCCCCTGGTAACACAGTACTTGTATGTGACAAAAGACTGGTAAAAAACACTGCTGTGAAACACCATGGTATAAGAGAACTTAAGGATGAATTCGACCAAATAGCAGTAGTTTCTGTTTACAAGCCACCAAGTGAACAGCTGGTATGGTCTACTGACTTTCTCCTGCCAGAAAAAAAACAAGCTTTGTCACAGGTGAATTCAACAGTCACAACACAATCTGGGGATACTCCAGCAATGATAACAATGTGGAAACTTCAATCCATCGGTGATCTTCCTGATAACACCATCCTGGCCACTATGGATGTAGAAGCCCTCTACACCAACATTCCACACAAAGATGGACTACAAGCCGTCAGGAACACTATCCCCGATAATGTCACGGCTAACCTGGTGGCTGAACTTTGTGACTTTGTCCTTACCCATAACTATTTCACATTTGGGGACAATGTATACCTTCAGATCAGCGGCACTGCTATGGGTACCCGCATGGCCCCACAGTATGCCAACATTTTTATGGCTGATTTAGAACAACGCTTCCTCAGCTCTCGTCCCCTAAAGCCCCTACTCTACTTGCGCTATATTGATGACATCTTCATCATCTGGACCCATGGAAAAGAAGCCCTTGAGGAATTCCACCATGATTTCAACAATTTCCATCCCACCATCAACCTCAGCCTGGTCCAGTCCACACAAGAGATCCACTTCCTGGACACTACAGTGCTAATAAACAATGGTCACATAAACACCACCCTATACCGGAAACCTACTGACCGCTATTCCTACCTGCATGCCTCCAGCTTTCACCCTGACCACACCACACGATCCATCGTCTACAGCCAAGCTCTGCGATACAACCGCATTTGCTCCAACCCCTCAGACAGAGACAAACACCTACAAGATCTCTGTCAAGCTTTCTTACAACTACAATACCCACCTGCGGAAGTAAAGAAACAGATTGATAGAGCCAGAAGAGTTCCCAGAAGTTACCTACTACAGGACAGGCCTAACAAAGAAAATAACAGAACGCCACTAGCCGTCACCTTCAGCCCCCAACTAAAACCCCTCCAACGCATTATTAAGGATCTACAACCTATCCTAAAGGATGACCCAACACTCTCACAAATCTTGGGAGACAGGCCAGTCCTTGCCTACAGACAGCCCCGCAACCTGAAGCAAATACTCACCAACAACCACATACCACACAACAGAACCACTAACCCAGGAACTTATCCTTGCAACAAAGCCCGTTGCCAATTGTGCCCACATATCTATTCAGGGGACACCATCACAGGGCCTAATAACATCAGCCACACTATCAGAGGCTCGTTCACCTGCACATCCACCAATGTGATTTATGCCATCATGTGCCAGCAATGCCCCTCTGCCATGTACATTGGTCAAACTGGACAGTCTCTACGTAAAAGAATAAATGGACACAAATCAGATGTCAAGAATTATAACATTCATAAACCAGTCGGAGAACACTTCAATCTCTCTGGTCACGCAATCACAGACATGAAGGTCGCTATCTTAAAACAAAAAAACTTCAAATCCAGACTCCAGCGAGAAACTGCTGAATTGGAATTCATTTGCAAATTGGATACTATTAATTTAGGCTTAAATAGAGACTGGGAGTGGCTAAGTCATTATGCAAGGTAGCCTATTTCCTCTTGTTTTTTCCTACCCCCCCCCCCCCAGATGTTCTGGTTTAACTTGGATTTAAACTTGGAGAGTGGTCAGTTTGGACGAGCTATTACCAGCAGGAGAGTGAGTCTGTGTGTGTATGGGGGTGGGTTTTTGGAGGGGGGTGAGGGAGTGAGAGAACCTGGATTTGTGCAGGAAATGGCCTAACTTCATTATCATGCACATTGTGTAAAGAGTTGTCACTTTGGATGGGCTATCACCAGCAGGAGAGTGAATTTGTGTGGGGGGGTGGAGGGTGAGAAAACCTGGATTTGTGCTGGAAATGGCCTAACCTGACGATTACTTTAGATAAGCTATTACCAGCAGGACAGTGGGGTGGGAGGAGGTATTGTTTCATATTCTCTGTGTATATATAAAGTCTGCTGCAGTTTCCACGGTATGTATCTGATGAAGTGAGCTGTAGCTCACGAAAGCTCATGCTCAAATAAATTGGTTAGTCTCTAAGGTGCCACAAGTACTCCTTTTCTTAATGTGGAAAAAGTTAAGAAGTGGAAGTCAACAAACAACCTGACCTTGCTTTATGACTTCAAGGCTAAATGTGCCTTCCAAAACAAATGATGGAACAAGGAATACAATCCCAGCCTACCCTTTATCACCTCTGAAAATACATGCTACTTCAGAAAGGAGGTCATGGCAGCAATCCCATGATCACAACACAGACCACATATAACATTTATGCAGGAAAACATAGTACCTGCTGAAATTCAACATCAGAAAGTCTGACTGGAGAAACTTTACCTCCAAATTGGATAGATCCATCTATATTATTACTCCAACACAAAAGCACTACAGAGAATGTGTCTCTCTAATGTGGAAGACTGCCCAAAAACACATCCCCAAGGTATGTCAGACATTATATGTACCTGGGCTTTCAGAACAAACATTCAAACAATATAAAAGATATTTAGGACTATTTGACCCAGATCAGTGAACTACTGGGCTCAGAAAAAAAAGAGAAAGAAGCAGTGCAACAGCTGGAGCAAACTGACTGAAACAACAAACGTGTGTCATAACAACAAAAAAACCATAGGCCATCATTTGTTAGCTGAACCCTAGGGGACAACAATCAAAGTGGATTACCGAAGTCTCTCTCAACCAGCTGGCACAACAACTCATCCTAAATGGTAAACCAGCCCAAAAAGCAAAGCATACAATGAAACAAGTCAAGCAGGTACTTTGTTTGCTCCTCAGGATCAGAAAAATCCGCAATGAGCAGTCTAACATCATGGAGTGGACAACAGTCTCAAAAACTCTGAAGTGTTGAAAGGCAGCTGGACATCTCATGAACTGTTACTACACTTTTGGACAAGAGTACAGAAGTGGCTACTTGATGTCTTTAATTCTTGAATGGAGACAATGCAGATACACAGGCTGTGGAGATAAGCTAAAGTGGTTGTGCTACTCAAACAACATGAAGACCCTAATTGCAAAGAGCTACGAACAACTATCCCTACTCTGCTCAGCTTACAAGCTATACGAGCACATAACTGGTGGAATAGCGCCAATAGCAGAAGGGCAACTGCCTGATGACAAAGCTGATTTCCATCCAGGATGTCAATAATGTGGTCAAGTTGCAAACCTACCCCAATAAACCCAAGATGGCTTTGAAACCCACAAAATTACAGAGACCATGTTTGTTCATCTGTCGGTAGCTTAAGACAGTGGTCTCCAAACTTTTTGGCTTATGCACCCCCAGGGTGAAGACCAGAAGACCTGCCGCAGACGCGCTGCCGGCAGAAGAAGACCAGAAGACCAGAAGAAGGGGGAAGAAAAAAAAAAAAAAAGTGGCCAGAGCTGAGTTGCCAAAGCAAAAAAAAAGAAAAAAAAAACCGCCGGAGCAGCCAAAGCCGCAATATTGGGACAAATGGCATCCCAACCATGCATCAGTCGGGACACAGGACAAAGAACTAAAAATCGGGACAGTCGTCTGGTCACCCTAGGAACACCAGCCGTGGACGTGCAGAGCTGCTGCTGAAGAACAAAAACGGCAGAGTGCCATCTGGTGGCGCTCCTGCTGCCGCACACCCCCGGGATCATTTTGTGCACCCCAGTTTGGAGACCACTGGCTTAAGACACTGAACATGGGAAGAATTTTGAGAAATAGCAAGATGGTCCAGGTCGTCTCTTCCCTGCTTGAGAATCAGCATTCTTTGTCAAGATGGATAGTCAGAAACGTCAGTGGAGTAGTCAACGGAATGGACTGCCCCAAGGTTCAGTATGGTCACCCTTGCTTTTTTAATATGTCTTCACAAATGACCAACCAGAATTCCTTGATTTGCAGAGATTCATTTATGCAGATAGTCCTTGCATTGCTGCTACCCAATCAGAAAGATCTGAGGACACTGAACGCATTCTAACTGGTTCCCTGAGTGTATCTGGAGAAGACCATCATACATGGCTCCTGAATGCCAACCCGAGTAAGACATAAGTAAGTGCCTTCCAGCTGAAACACCATCGGTCTAAGTAAAAACTCCAGATAATGTAGGATACTACAATCCTTGAGCATTATAAACATCCGGTGTACCTTGGGGTCACATTAGACCAAATGCTGACATTCAAAGAGCACATAAGGAAGCTGAAAAACAAAAGTGAATTCCATGAATTATGTACTCCAGAAACCGGACAACATAATATGGGAAACTAACTTCAACGACTCCAAGCAACCAATCTCACCCTGTGTTTCTCAACTGCGGAGTACTGTGCCCCAGTATGCTCACATTTGAGCCATGCAAACAAAACTAACAGCAAACAGAATCAATCAGTAGGTTCATCACAGATTCCTTGAAACTGACTTCCCACCTGTCCCTATGCCACTTCACAGGGACTGCACTACCATTAGGCAGGATTCCCTCAATAGAAAGTAACAAAAAACAGGTGCATGATCCAAGACATACGTGGACACAGTCCACCATCCAATACGTGTAAGTCCAAAAAGAGCTTTGCCTCTGAAAGTCCCTCACCCTAAAAAAACACTTTGGAAGGCTACAGACTAACAACAAGGCAGGACAGCCGATGATCCGGAGAACCTGGGTTCCTTCGGAACAACTCCCCCAGGGAGGCACCGACCTCGGACACAAACACTGGCGTGAGAGCGGGGGTGGCAAAGGCTGGCTGCAACGTGGAAGTGGAAGCTGAGGGTAGACCCCAAATGCGAATGGCAAGAGCCTGGGCAAACACTTGCATCCGCCTGATGTAGCCAAATATGTGACAGGCCAGGGCCTGGCTGGGGTTTTGGAACAAGAAGCTGGGATAACGACCCAGACATAACCTCATCTGCCCCCCCAGCCGCCTCCAGCGCACAACTCCCCACCCCCTCAACCACCGCCACCATTGCTCTGGCCCCCTCCAAAGAGCCAGCCCCACCCTAGCACCCCCACTACCCTCCCAGCCCCCTCGAGACCAGGCGGTTAGTGGGGGGGGGGAAGGGAGAGGGCAAATGACCAACCGAGGAGTAGAACGGCCTCCACTAGCCCCTGTCCGCGCTCTGTAGGTGGGCAGCGGCGGGAGTAGCGCGGCGGCGCCCGGGCTCGGCTCAGCAGGCGCGCCGGGGGGCGGGACGCGCGCGCTCAGTAACTGACGCTGCGGCACCCGCTCCCGGCCCAGAGAGCATCTTCCCGCGGCAATTCTAACCGCCCTGGGCGGGGGTGACGCACTCTCCGCACTGGCGCTGCTCACCGCCCCGCAGAGGGGGACCCGTTAACCCCTATAGAGCCCCCGCAGGCTAGAACGTCCGGTGGTAGCCGTTCGAGTGAAATGTCCCCCTCCCTCCGCAGCGTAAATGGTCTGATCCGCACGGGGACGCGCCAGGAACTAGCGCCCTCCTGGAACAGAAGGGGGAAGCGCCGCTCTTGCCGGCGCGTGGGCCAGAGGCGCGGGCACGAGCCGCTCACGGTCTGTGGTGGCTGGCTCCAGGCACCCGCTGGCGGGACGACCCCGGAGCCGGGCCGCTCGTCTCCAGGCCCCTCAGCTACCCCGTTGCCCTGAGGCCGGCGCTAGAGCACGCGTGACCGGCTCCGTTGGACTGACCAGTCAGTGCTGCCCCACCGAGCCGGGGCTGGGCACTGGCGCCTGCCACCGGCCTGGCAGCTGAGCTCCTTTTGAAGCAATACTGAGCCCAGCCCAGCGGTGGGAGCTGCTGATCAGTGCCGGGCTGGGCCCCACCTGCCAGCCGAGAAACCCTGCTCCCCTCCCCCAAGGTGGAGCGCTGTATGCTCCCCTCCTCCAAGGTGTAGAGCTTGTGCGGGGGGAGGAGAGTTGCTGGAGCGAAATTTATTTAAGCATAAGCTTTCCTGAGCTACAGCTCACTTCATCAGATGCATCCAAGGAAGTAAGCTATAGCTCACAAAAGGTTATGCTCAGATAAATTTGTTCGTCTCTAAGGTGCCACAAGTACTCCTTTTCTTTTCACTGTGATTAAGACTTCCCAGTCAATTCGAACAATATTAGACTACGGGCTGTACCTAGTGTAGCAAAATACACCAGGGTGCTTTTTTCAAAAGGACGAGGTGTAAACAAAAAAATAGGGGGAAGCAACTTCATCTCCATTCTGCCATAATTCAAGCTTAGTCTTGAATAAGCAAGTGAAGATCTATACAAATCTTGCAGCCACATGATAGAGCTGGGGTGGGCAACCTATGGGAGGGGTGCCAAAGGCAGCATAGGAGCTGATTGTCAGTAACACTCACGCAGCCCAGGTCCTGGTGGCTCTGCATTTTAATTTAATTTTAAATGAAGCTTCTTAAACATTTTAAAAAAAAAACTTTATTTACTTTACAGACAACAATAGTTTAGTAATATATTATAGCCTTACAGAAAGACTTTCTAAAAATGTACTACTGGCTCACAAAACCTTAAATTAGAGTGAATAAATGAAGACTCGGTACACCACTTCTGAAAGGTTACTGATGCCTGTGATAGACAAACAGAGCTGAATGCTTCTATTTTAACAGATTTTTCAGAATGTGCGCTTCAGCCAGTAAAAGGACTTAGAATCATAGAATATCAGGGTTGGAAGAGACCTCAGGAGGTCATCTAGTCCAACCCCCTGCTCAAGCAGAACCAATCCCCAACTAAATCATCCCAGCCAGGGCTTTGTCAAGCCTGACCTTAGGAACTTCTAGAGAAGGAGATTCCACCATCTCCGTAGGTGAGGCATTTCAATGTTCCACCACCCTCCTAGTAAAAAAGTTTTTCCTAATATCCAACCTAAACCTCCCCCACTGCAACTTGAGACCATTACTCCTCATTCTATCATCTACCACCACTGAGCAGTCTAGATCCATCGTTTTCAGAACCCCCCTTCAGGTAGTTGAAAGCAGCTATCAAATCCCCCCTCATTCTTCTTTTCTGCAGACTAAACAATCCCAGTTCCCTCAGCCTCTCCTCATAAGTCATGTGGTCCAGTCCCCTAATCATTTTTGTTGCCCTCCGCTAGACTCTTTCCAATTTTTCCACATCCTTCTTGTAGTGTGGGGCCCAAAACTGCACATAGTACTCCAAATGAGGCCTCACCAATGTTGAATAGAGGGGAACGATCACGTCCCTCGATGTGCTGGCAATGCCCCTACTTATACATCCCAAAATGCCATTGGCCTTCTTGGCAACAGCACACTGTTAACTCATATCTAGCTTCTCGTCCACTGTAACCCCTAGGTCCTTTTCTGCAGAACAGCTGCCTAGCCATTCGGTCCTTAGTCTGTAGCATTGCATGGGATTCTTCCGTCCTAAGTGCAGGACTCTGTACTTGTCCTTGTTGAACCTCATCAGATTTCTTTTGGCCCAATCCTCTAATTTGCTTCGTGCTTCCTCCCCGTATCCCACATACCCACTTCACCGAGGGAAGGAGAGCAAAGCCCTGAGGTAACCTAGTTTAAAGCCCTCCTTACTAGGTTAGCCAGCCTGCTTGCAAAGATGCTCTTCCCTCTCTTCAGTAGGTGGAGCCTCTCTCTGACCATGGGATGGTGCTCCAAGAAAGAGGAGTGGTAGGCAAAGAATTCAAAGCCTTCTCTCTGACACCACCTGCGTAGGCATTCGTTGACTTCCCACGATTCGACGGTCTCTACCCAGGCCTTTTCCTTCCAGCGGGAGGATGGATGAGACCAACTCTTTTATCCTTCTTCCCAGAGCCACAGTCTGCAGTGATCTGCTCAAGGTCATTCTTGGCAGAATCATTGGTGCCCACGTGGAGAAGCAGGAAGGGGTAGCGATCTGAAGGCTGGATGAGTCTCGGCAGTCTCTCCGTCACATCGTGAATCCTAGCTCCTGGTAAGCAGCAGACTTCTCGGTTTTCCTGGTCTGGGCGGCAGATAGAAGACTCTGTCCCCCTGAGGAGAGAGTCCCCGACCACCACCACCCGCCTCCTTCTCTTGGGAGTGGTGGTCATGGAACCCGCATCCCTAGGACAGTGCATCTCATGCCTTCCAATCGGCAGAGTCTCCTTCTGTTCCCTTCTCTCAGATGTATCATCTAGTCCACTCTCCACATTAGTACCTGTGGAGAGAACATGAAAACAGTTGCTTATGTGTATCTGCGTTGCTGGTACATAGACGATCCCCTTTCTTCTGGAGGTCACATGCTGCCAAATTTCTTCACCGTCCTATAGTAATTGGACTATACGGATTCTCAAGCTCTAGTTCCATTGCAAATTAAACAACTAAATGCAGATACCTTAAAGGTTTGAATACAAGAGCTGTATTCTAATTTACACTGATCTGGTATTCAGGAGGTAGGGATAATACATCACTGCTAGGTGAGTGGGGGTGCAATAGACTGTATACGTCACCTTATTACATTTTTCCTGAGATGAACATTCTGACATGCAGAAATGTCAGACAGCTAGTCGTGATGGGGCTATAGCAGACCTCTACTTCATGATGGACAGGTTTCTCTCATGTTCCTTCATGCTTCAACCACCATTCCAGAGGACATGTGTCTATGCTGATAACAGGCTCTGTTCGATAACAATCCAAAGCAGTGTGGATTGACATGTTCATTTTCATCATCATGAGTCAGAGGGCACCAGCAGAAGGCTGATTTTCTTTTTTGGTGACTGGTTCTGTAGTCTCCACCTTGGTGTGTTGCTCTTAAGACTTCTGAAAGCATACTCCACACTTCATCCCTCTCAGATTTTGGAAGGCACTTCAGATTCTTAAACCTTGAGTCAAGTGCTGTAGCTATCTTTAGAAATCTCACATTGGTACCTTTGTGTTTAGTCACATCTGCAGCAAAAGTGTTCTTAAAATGAAGATGTGCTGAGTAATCATCCGAGAATACTATAGCATAAAATATATGGCAGAATGTTTGTAAAATGGAGACAGACATACAATTCTCCCTCAAAGAGCTCAGTTACAATTTAAACATTTAAAAAAAAAAAGCATCCTCCGCATGGAAGCATGTCCTCTGGAATGGTGGCTGAGGCATGAAGGGGCATATGAATGTTTAGCATATCTGGCACGTAAATACCTTGCAATGCTGGCTACAAAAGTCCTATGTGAATGCCTGTTCTCACTTTCTGGTGACATTATAAATAAGTGGGCAGCATTATCTTCTATAAATGTAAACAAAACTTGTTTGTCTTAGTGATTGGCTGAACAAGAATTAGGACTGAGTGGACTTGTAGGCTCGAAAGTTTTGCATTGTTTTTTTTTTTTTTTTTTGGAGTGCAGTGATGTAACAAAAAGCCTACATTTTAAAGTTGCACTTTCACAATAAAGATTGCACTACAGTACTTGTATGAGGTGAACTGAAAAACACTGTTTTTGTTTATCATTTTTACAGTGCAAATATTTGTGATTAAAAATACAAAGTGAGCATTGTACACTTTGTAGTCTGTGTTGCAATTGAAATAAATACTTGAAAATGTAGAAAAACTTCCAAAAATATTTAATAAATTTCAATTGGTATTCTATTGTTTAAATAATGTGATTAAAACTGAGATCAATTAATTTTTTTGAGTCAATCACGAGTTAACTGCAATCAACAGCCCTAAAACAAACGTAAAGTGAACGCGGACTACACTTGAAACATTTGTCCCTGTGGCTAAGCAGGACTCCCCACCTCTCAAAGGCACTTAGTTATTAGGCTGTTTCTATTACAGAAGTGCAGTATGCCACTACCACAACAGGACTGAGATTTAGGATATAGCTACACTGCACACAAAGTGTTAACTCACGTTAGCGAACATGAATTAAGATTGCAGTGCTTTCAGTTCATCTTCAACCCCACACTTCCTGATAGCAGCTCACGTTCAAATTTAACGGGCATCCTGAGGTTGAATTTGAGTCAGTAGCTGGTAGAGTTGCCATGTTTCTACTGCTGGTCAGCTGTGGTTGTCTAATTACATTCTAGGCCATACCCTTAAAAAGTTAGTCTTGAAGACTACCATTGTTAGGCAAACTTGATACAAAGGAGTCATCACTTGGTTTAAATCAGTGTCCAGAACCAAGTAGGGTTGAACATTTTAATATATATCACATAAGTGCCAAGAAGGGTACATATCTATATGCTCTCAGCAATTATGAATATCCCGCATAATTAAAATGGAGTAGAATATAATCTCACCAGCAAGACAGTATAAAGGACTTAAAAAGCAACAGACCAGCAGCACCTTCTCCAACAATTCCTCACCGTTCTTCCAGTTTTCAAATCATGCGCTTTCCATTGTGGAACGTTTTAGGATATTTTGGACCAGGAAAGGAACTTGCATTCTGAGGCTGTGGCTGCCCCATAAAATGCTCTGCCAGCAGCCTATTCTTTATGCCACTGAAGCCAAGGCACTCAAGATGGCAGGCTACTAGAGTGAAGAATGCCATGGGGCTTGAGATGGTCTTGGGCGGGTAGGTCCTCTGTTAGTAGGGTTTTATAGGTCAAAAAAAGTCCCTGTGCATCTTGAACTCCACCCATCAACTCTGACAGCCAGGGTGGGTCCTGGAGCACAGAGATCTTATTGTTCATGGTATGACACTTCACTTACCCTGCTGACCACTGCATTCTGTGCCAGCTTCAGTTTCTACATTGTCAAGTTACAGCTCCGTCAGAGTTCACGTCAGTCTAGTCTGACCATTAGAAGGTGACCATTGCAAAGGTTCACCTTTAAGATGAGTAGTTGCAGCCTCCTAGACACATTTAAGTGAGGCAGTTGTCCTATTACGGCTACCTGATATTTAGGAGTACTTGGACTTGAAAACAGATCTATAGTTTGCAAACCCGAACAAGTGAAAGACACCTAATAGAAAGGCTGATATTCTTACTATTTGCATCCCAATCTCTCTTCTGGACTGAGGTTCAGGTTGTCATGCAGGCCCTGATGTCACCCAGGCATTAAGTGTCACTCAACCATTTGGGCCAGATTGGAGAAAGGTGCAGGGACACCAGTTAAGCCCCTCACTATCCTCCCAGCAGCATCATGTACATACTGCACCAGAGTGACAGGAGCGCTGTAGGAGTCTCCCAAGACACTCCCAGATGGTAGCAGTTTTACCATCTTGTTAACAGAACACTGCAAGGGAAGTACAAAGCCACTTTACAGTAGCCCTATTAACCCCATCCCCCAACTTATCTGCAGATAAGCAGACACCACACTGATAAGGTACCAAGGACAGCTATAGCTGTCATTAAAGCACTGACACCTGATCCCCCATCCTTAGATCACCCACCAGAGCATCAAGTGTGGTCTCCAGTACCTAGGTAAGAAACCAGACTGACAATGGTCAAGGAGATGAGTCAACTAGATCTAAGAAAGTTGCAAGCCCACCAACTCCTCTTAAAGTTCTAGAGGCTGAATTTAAGGTGTTGTGAAGTATGTCACAAGAGAACAAGATTTACCTTAGCAATAACAACTTGTATATCAAGCTTCAGTCCCACGTGGTTTTGACAATTACAATTGCCAAAGGTTTATATTTAAGAATGTAACCTTTATTCATGCCTCCAGCATACTGATTACAACACCCAGCTATTTGCAAGGAGATATTTGAAGATATTTTGTGCTTCCTTTGAGAATAGAATCAGTTTATTTATGCTGATCAAGCAAGTCTGTTTAAGTTACAATGTATGCTTTGTCTTAATGTTATAGGCATATTAACCAAGAGTCTGCAGATAAGTAGCAGTAGGCCATGATAAGACGTTATCCTTGGGTGTCTCAGTTTTGTAGAGACAAGTTTAAACAACCAGAACTACCACTTCTGTATGACAAATACTGGAAGAATGAAGATTCATTGCTTAGTAAGTCACCCAAATGTTTAGTTAGAGCAGTTGTCTGATGTATAGTCTTATTTCATATTCTGTCAGTACATTAGCTATTATCTTCTTACCTTGAAAAATAAGTGCTCCACTCACATGAAATGCAGAAATATTTATTTTGGTTTCCTTCATTGGTTTTGGAAATTGTTTTGGTTTATAAAACATAGAAATAGCCAACACTAAGCAAACATCTGAACTCCCATGTAACAAGTTACTTGATATTCTAAGAGCATTGATTTGGATGTGTGCAATTAGGGTACACATGTATGAAGTTATACTAAATAATGCATTACAATCACACAAATCTTAGTGCAAACCTTGTGCTTGTATTTTACATATATCCATGTTTCCAAACAGTAATGAATGCTAGTGGTAAATCTTTATTTGTAACAAGGCTTAATTCTGCCAATTTTCCAACTGAACTTTGGACTACGATTTTATTTATGTATTTTTATACTATGTGGGAATTTGTTCAGGGGAAAGTCTAGCGCGCGTTCTTTCTCTCCTCTGCCACCTTGTCTGAATACTTCCAATTGCTTCAAAGTGTGTTGGATAGAAAAACATTCCTGCTTTCTGCTCTCACCCATTGTACTCAATTGCTCATACATTAAATCAGACAGCTGAGGGAGTGTGACAGAAGCTATTCTGTGTTTAGAGCACGTCGCATGTTAATGGAACAAAGCAGATTAAATACAGGAGGGGCCCATTGCAGGAGACACTTGGCTAGTGCAAGGTGTACATTTACCTGGCCATTAGCACAGTCAAGCTCTTGAATGGTTTCCTTCTTTAAATTCCAGTCTTGTTCCAGAGTTTGGATCCATTTACACAACTATGTCTGAAGCTTGTGTTAAATAGTTTTTGCTATCTTGATGAATTAGTTGCATACGCCCTCCTAAGGCAGAAGAATTAGACTAATTTAGAGAGCCAGTATTGCATCATTCACCACCTGCACAGGGGTATTTGATCGGTATTCAACTTCTAGCTTACACAAGAGTAAGCTTCTGAGAGCTCTTCAATGGGGCATGCTGAAGGAAGTTCTCTTCAATGGGGCACGGTCTTACCAAATTTTAGGGCTAATGCAAGAAGCACTGTTAACAGCTATCGCTTTTTATTTGATGATGATTAACTGTTTCCCCTGCAGTAGAATAGAGAGACCTCTCCAGTATGCTAAATCCTTTGGGGGTGGACAGTTGCAAAGTATCCTGCAGACAGGAACATGCTGGCAACAAGGAAACCAACTCCCTGGTTAACAAAAAAAGGTCACATTTTTGGTTGAGGAAGTTTAAATAACTTAATTACATAGTTACATTTACAGTTTAAGGCTAATTTTGGAAATTGTAGTTCACCATAAAAATGGTCTGCAACATAACTGGACAGTAAGGCAATGTTCCATTTTCTTCAGTATTCCTATGGCAGGTACCCATTTGTGTACAAGTTAATGATTGCACAGTTTCCTTCCCTATGTTTGCTGTAGTCAGATTACAAATATGAAGGCCAACAGTAGACTGGATGTTTGCCATTCTCTTCAACCCACTGTTCCCTCAGTTACATCCTGATATTAGCAGAGAGTTCATCTATCTGTGACTTGAAGAATTTTTGTAGTTCTCGTCTCTTTGCCTTCAGTGTTGGTGTCAACAAGCCATTTTCAATAGAAAACATCTCCATGCTCAGGGCAATGCCTTTGACCTGGAAAAAACGAACAATTAGCCTAGATTCACTTCTACTTTGCTGAGTGCATCCCATAGTAAAAAGGGCTTACAAAATGTGGTAGTGTACAGGTATTGTATATTATTTAGCAGATCACTTAGGGATGAAGAAGATTAGTTCAAAGCAGTTTCTGCACAGTCAGATTATGTAGGTATCGACATGTTTGGAGAGCCAGGTAATGAGTGAAAGTTGAGTTCAATTCCAATTGCACAATTGCTATAATGACAGTTTCTCACCTGCTCAAATGACTTCAAGCCAGATTCTTTCCCAACCTTCAACATATCTTCCAGAATATGTTTTTTGAGGTCCTACCAAGATTAAAAAAATTATACTATATATTGCATTCTACATGTTAAAGAGAATTGAAAAGACCAATGACTGGACTCTACATTTTAGAGCACCTACCTTGTTTTTGCATAGTTCTTCATATGAACCTTCAAATCCCTTTTTCTTGGCCCAGTTAGACAAAGTCTCTGCATCTGGTACTACAATAGCTATTAAGAAGGCCTAAAAATAATTAAAAAAAGCACATATTTGCTGAACAAACATTTAACTGAATTTCCTAGAAGCTCCCAGTGCTCCACTGTTAGTCTACATGCAGATCAACACTTTCATAATTAGTTACAACTTTTGCTTCAGAGTTTTTTGCAACATATAACCAACAAAACGTTGACTAACTTTCATATGCAACTTTCTACATTTAGAAGCTGGAGGCAGTTACTCTAAATTTTTAAAGACCACATTTTAAGTTGAAAGATGACAAGAAGTGCATTAATACTTGAATATTAGTTTAAAAAATAGTCCATTTCCTCTTCAGAATGGTTTCCAATGTAAGCAGCATTTCACTAGTACCCAAAACCAGAAACTTTGGTTCCACTGTCTAGCCTGGCTTGGATCCCTAATACCCCAAGAGAACCTACTTCAATAAAGATATTAAACTCCATCCAGCTTCACAGCCCTAGTTGTCCCCTACTACCCCACACTGGAACTCATACAAAAAGGTATCAAACAACCACAACCCATACTTGTGGGGACCACTTCCTGAACCCCTTCTTCTGGATTTCATACTAACCCCAACCTCTCCAAGTTCACTAGAAGCAAGTTCCCCAAAGACCTAGGAACAACCAATTCAAAGTGGCACCAGACCCTGCCAGGACAGATGCAAAACCTGTAGACATATCTCCACTGCTTTAATGATCAAAACCTCCTCTGCTCACCCCCTCCAAACACTTTCAAGGTCCCTGGATTGTTCACGAAATGCCCCAACAATATATGGGTAAAAAATAAGACAATCACTTTGCTCCCAAATGAGCTCTCAGAAAAATTATGGAAGACAAGTCAGCTGAAGGTGAACATTTTTCACAAAATGATCACTATATCTGACCTCTCAGTTCTCATCCTCAAAGGAAATCTGCACAACATCTTCAAAAGATGAACCCGAGAGCTTAAATTCATAAGTTGGCTAGACACTAAAAATCATGGACTGAATAGAAGCACTGTATTTATGGCTTATTACAACAATGTATAACTCACTCCCCAACCCAGCCCATGACAGGAGGACTGTTAATTGGCCACTTCACTGCAAATGGTCCCTGGAAACGTGTTAGCTATTTATGCTAAACTATCTGTTCCACCTTGTACTCAGTGCCACAGCTAAATAAGTTTCCCAGACCTGAAGAGCTCTGTGTAAGCTTGAAAGTCTCTCACCAACAGAAGCTGTTCCAATAAAAAGATTACCTCGCCCACCTTGTCTCTTAGATCTGGAATAAGTTACGTAAGTGATGCAATTAGGGCATTAAAAACAGAATTTTCAGACAGATGTAGCAACAAGGAGAAATGGTTATAAGATTTAACTGAGTGTCAGTTTTTAAAAAGGGAGATTGCATTAATAACCATACCTATCATTTGCATCTCATTGAAGGATACCTACCTGCAAGCTTTCTCCATAGACAAACACCTGAGCAACAGGTTCACTTCTCGAATACACATTTTCTATTTTCTCTGGTGCTATGTACTCTCCCTGTGCAAGTTTGAATATATGCTTTTTCCGGTCGATGATCTTTAAGGTACCATTCTGTGGGATAAGAGAATTTAATTTATTTCTTTTTACAGAAGGCAGGCATTTTATGAGGCATGCTACAAAGCTTTACAAACACACACTGGCAGATTAAATACCAGGAAGGTAAATACTTAGAGTAGCCCAAGAACCAACCAGTAATCCTATCAATATTAGTTCACTCCAAGCCTGTAACAGGAATAACTTTTGCCTGAATGTACTCGATTTAGAGACTGTTCTGATTTTTGCTGTCTATTTAAACAGAGGTCACATGATTTAATACCACTAAGGAAAAACTGAAAGCAAGAGGGAAAGGAAGGCAGACAAGCCATTCAAATTATTAGGCTAGATAATGGATCTAGAGCAGGGGTGGGCAAACTATGGCCTGGGGGCCACATCTGGCCCTCCAGATGTTTTAATCCAGTCCTGGAGCTCCTGCCAGGGAGCAGGGTCCGGGGCATCCCTGCTCCAGCGCTTGCCCTGCTCCGGCACTGCAGCTGGGGAGTGGGGGTCAGAGGCTTGCACCACTCTGCGTGGCTCCTGGAAGAAGCAGCAGCAGCAGCATGTCCCCACTCTGGCTCCTACATGTAGGGACAGCCAGGGGGCTCCACACGCTGCCTGTCCCAAGCGCTGTCCCTGCAGCTCCCATTGGCCAGGAACCATGGCCAATAGGAGCTGCAGGGGCGGTGCCTGCGGACAGGGCAACGCGCAGAGCCGCCTGGCTATGTCTCAGCGTAGGAGCCGGAGTGGGGACATGCTGCTTCTTCTGGGAGCTGCTTGAGGTAAGGACCGCCCGGAGGTAAGAGCCTGCACCACTGATGCCCCCACGCCCCAACCCCCTCTGCCCCAACCTTGATCCCCTTCCTGCCCTCTGAACTCCTTGGTCCCAGCCTGGAGCACCCTCCCACACCCTGAACTCTTCATTTCTGGCCCCACCCTAAAGCCCACACCCCCAGCTGGAGCCCTCACCCCCTCCAGCACCCCAACCCCCAATTTTGTGAGCATTCATGACCACCATACAATTTCTATTCCCAGATATGGCCCTCAGGCCAAAAAGTTTGCCCACCCCTGCTCTAGACCAGTGGTTCTCAAACTGTGGGTTGGGACCCCAAATGAGTTGCGACCCTATTTTAATGGGGTCACCAAGGCTGGCATTAGACTTGCCGGGGCCAAAGCCTAAACCTAAACCCCACCACCCATACCCAGATGTGGCCTTCAGGCCAAAGAGTTAGATCACCCATGATCTAGAGTCTTTTGCTCACTGAAGCCTTATTTGAGGCTAGAGGGAGGAGGAGAAAGGAGTGGAAAGTGATTTGTCCCTTCACATTTATGCATAGCCTAGGATTGCTTCAGTGCTGACACTGCCAATAATCCATTTTCTGGCTCCAACCACTGATCCTTTCCTTAGTATATAGGACAGATTCAGTACCAGTTATAAGCACTATGTTCATGCTAGGATTTGTTTCCCCTCACCCTCTTATGTTTGATGGTCCACGTTTTCATCCAAGAAAACGGACCCAAACCCATCTTGATGAGTTGCAAGAGGTTTCTTAAATAAGGGCAGAGTGTGTTTTTGAATTAGTTAGCCACAGCATTGAACATACATAACATTAGAGCAGAGGTGGGCAAACTACAGCCTGCGGGCCACATCTGGCCTGTGGGACCTTCCTGCCTGGCCTCTCCCCTGCTGGTCCCCCATCCCCCACAGCTTCAGCTCTCAGTGGCATGGTAAGGGGGCGGGGAGGTTGGATAAGGAGCAAGGGGTCTCAGGGGGCAGTCAGGGGAGAGGGAGCACTTGGATGGGGCAGAGGGAGGCGGCAGATACGTGTGGGAGTCCCGGGGGGCGGGGTCTTGGGGGGGCAATCAGGGAAGGCTGTGCCTCTCCAACCTGGCCCTCCATACAGTTTCACAACCTCCATGTGGTCCGCAGGCCAAAAAGTTCACCCACCCCTGCGCTGGAGGGAAATGTATATAGGACATTTGGACCTATGGTACCCAATAGAATAACTCCAATAATTGAAAGTATCAGTCTTCAATACAAGTCTCTCAAATTTGGAATAAATGAAGATATTCCTCAAGGCATTTTGGAATTTTGCTAAAGCCTCTTGAACAGCACCACACAGTGGTACTGCTGTATCAGACTGGGGTACTGCTATTTATCTTCTGATAGTATAAAAGTGGCTAGTGCTTTGTTCCCATTTCAAACTTCACTTATAGTTAAGGCTACAATTTTGACAGTTATTTTTAGTTAAAAAAAGTGGACAGGTCACAGGCAATAAACAAAAATTCACAGAAGCCAAGACCTGTCTGACTTTTGCTGCTCCATGGTTTCCCCTGCCACCATGGTGGCTAGGAACTGTGGGGTTCTCCCTCCTCTGCCCACAGCAGCTGGGAGCTGCAGTGTGACCACTTTTCCCCAAAGAGAAAACAGGACATTCCCAGCCAGTTGTCCAAGATGTCCCCCCTCCCCCACGCAAGGCCGTTTCCCGCCATTGGAACCTTGAGGAGGGCCCCCTGAGAAGTCCCTCACCTGTCCTGGAATCTTGCAGGGGGCCTCATTGCCTGTTGCTGGAACCCTGCCAAGGCCCTGCTGGCTGCCAGCTCAAGAGTCCTGCAGCCCCTGGGGCTGAAACAGAGAATGTCATGGAGGTCTCTGGAAGTCAGATTCCATGACTTCCATGACCACCCTGACAAATGTAGCCTTACTTATAGAACTTTGCAACAGAGTATCTCAAAGCACCTTTGCAAAAGGAACTGAGCCTCAAGCCTTATGGAAGGCCCCTTGGGGAACTCAGCCATTGACAACATAACAGATGCAGTTAGTTTTACTAAAGCATGTTTAAGCAATACAAGCTGACTTACTGGTAGCCATTTTCCAATATCTCCTGTGTGAAGCCAGCCATCTTTGTCAAGAGCTTCTGCTGTTTTTTCTGGATCCTTTAAGTAGCCTTGAAATACATTTGGCCCTTTCACACATACCTGAAATGAGTTTGTTAATCAAAACTGATGGGCAAGAAAGTTAATAATCAATAAGTGATTTGTGGATAAAAACTTAGTTCTCAGAGGAAGTTCTTGTTTCCCCATTTGTCTCTAGAAGCACCAAAATGGAGTAATTTTCTAAATTATAGCCACAAAATCTCAGCCCAGTAGAGTTCTCTTCATTATGCAGGATTGTAATATAATATAGTTAAACAACAGCAAATAACTGTTTATACTCAATTGCTTAAGTGTACAACTATTGACCGTTAACCTGCTCCAGTGTCATTGAGGCAGAATGACTTAATATCCCCTAGTAGAGGTCTGTTGTGTTTATGCAGTTAATAGTCAAACTCCTCCAGTCAGAATAGACTAGGAGAGCTACTTTTGTCAAGCACCTACTAAACCTCCCTAGCTTCAAATATAAGGTTAATTTGATTTTAGCTCACCAGATGGCTAGAGGTTGCACAAGAACCCTCTACAAATCTCTTCAAAAATCTTATAGACCCTTAAATGTTACTCACCTCACCCTCTCCTTTGACAGCAAAGTAATTCATTTCTTCTACATCAACAAGCTTTAAGAGACTGCAAGGCATTGGTGGTCCAACATGACCTTTAATAGAACAGACATTAACCTTAAATAATGTATTTGTGTTCAGGTTGCTTACCAGACCTTTCAAGCTTACAGTTTTAGGATTAAGTCTAAAAACAAATCAAAAGCTGGCATTCCATCCATTTGCTCACACGCTGTACTACAGGAGTCAGTAAATCCCTTAGGTCCGACAGACAATGCGATGCTGGACAAGTCAAGGCCATCCTTCCTTTCCACACAGCTGGCTAACAATACTTGTTTACTAGCTTGGAGGAATCAAATTTAAGGGCAGGGGCTGAGATGGGGATGAAGGTATTACAAGAAAAGTGCATACTTCGTTACTGGGTATGCGCAGAAGCATCATTACCACAAGGCAGTAGTTTGGGGTTTTGTTTTTCAAAGAATTGTTTAACACTGCATGATTTCACAGTGAAAACCAATTGAGACTTCTGACTATAGAACAGATTAAGATACTGCAGAATTATGTCCTATTGGGACAAACTTTTACATCATATTAACATATCCAGAGTTTTCCCTCAGGATGTACAGAATGTTTCATTCAGAAGCAGGACACTTGACATTTAAGTTGCTATAATTTCAATTTGGTTTAGTTTACCAGATCTCTGATGTAATTACAACATCTAGCTAACAGGAGAAATGCTTCTCTGCTTTGAGAGAAACGGGTACTGTACCAGTGTTTCAAATGGCTGTTTGCAGACAACTGATCCAAGTTCTCTGGACATCTAGTTCCTATAATGTTAATATACAGAAACTACAGGATATTAGACTCATGTTTCAATTTCCCTTAAAGCCCTATAGAGAGGTAGTCTTATGGTTCAGCCTTGTAACATTATGTTCACATCTAGTTATAGGTGGTGGCTTGCTTCAAGTGAAGTCTTCAAACAACCCTTTATCACTGCACTAGAAAAAACTCAGGTAATCCATTACAGTACTTTAGGGACAGCTTTAAGAACAGTATAAGTGATGTCCACACCAACATCTGGAATAGATGACTAAATTAGTTCACTCAGGAGAAGATCAGAGAAACCATACCAGCTGTCCAGTCACCAGGTAATGTCAGGGAGCATCCAGCTGTGCATTCAGTTTGTCCATAGCCTTCATAGAACTATTCAATTGAAACAAAAATAACTTGAACAAGGGACCTTGATACCTGTCACTTTATAGTTTCAATTTTAAAGTAGAATGGAGACATTTGTCCTTTAGCTCAGTGCAATTCAACTCTGAGTTGTGTAACTTGTAATCTAAGTATGCTACAAGAAGGAAGCTGCCAAGTTAAAATATTACCTAAAAAACTATCCACTATAGTGTTTTAAAACTCTAGTTTGAAGTGTCACAAGTGGGGAAGTACATATATATTACTTACACATGTCACTCAACTAGAGCACAGCATACCATACTTTCCACTTGTGTGGAGCTCTTCGGAAGATGAGGGTGCATTATAGCATTGGTAAATTAAGTCTTATACCACCAAGAGGCAGGCAGGCAACAACTTTAAAGATGGAAGAAAAGCATTATTGACCAGTGTTATAAAGCCTACACAAGATGGTTAAGTCCCAGCCAAAACCAATTCTCAAAAATGGACTAACCATGGAGGAAATGGAGGTTACTTACCTGTAACTGGAGGTTCTTTGAGATGTGTGGTCCCTATCTGTATTCCACCTGAGGGACGGGTATGCCAGAGACTGGAAATTTATAACAAATAGTGTCCACTGATCCATGCATTTGCAACTGCTCTCCTTGTGCTCTGAACAGAGAGCATAAGGGGCAGCATGGAACCAACACCTCTCCAGTTTTCTCTTACTGAAAAGAAAAAAATCAGGGGAAGGACGGTGGGCAGCGGAATATAGATAGGGACTACACATCTTGAAGAACCTCCAAATTATAGGTAAGTAGCCTCCATTTCCTCGAGTGCTGGTTCCTGTGTATATTCCACAAGTCAGTGATTGGTAAGCAGTATTCAAACAGGAGGAGGGTGCAAGAAGTCAGTTGGTATGGATCTAACACTGTCAATGTCAGAGCTGCATCTGCCAAAGAAGCCTGAACTAAGACATAAATGTCTTCGCTTTGTAAATGTGCGGATGGTGCTCCAAGTAGCTGTCTTACGAAGGTCTGGTATTGTAATATCTCAAAGATGCTGTTGAGGTTACTTGTGCTCTTGAAAAATGGGCCCTCACCCCATCTTGGGGAGGAATACCTGCCAACTGAAGACACTGAATAATGTATCCAGAGATCCACTTAGTATCTCTGGACTGATAATGCAACCGCGCTGCTATAGTAACAAGTAGTCTGTATTGTCCAGTTAGTTTTGTTCTTTGCAGATAAAGGTCAAAGGCCAGTCTCATGTTGAGGGAGTGCAGTCTTTTTTTTGCTGGAAGCAAGAGGTTTGTGGAAAGAATACTGTTAAGTCTTAACAGCGGTTTTTAACCTGGGGTGCGAGATGCCCTTTCTGGGTGTGCGAGACGCACCAGATTTTTTTAGAAGGTAAGTCGAACACACAAATTAAGTACAGGCACGCAAGTACAACTATTTTGTTCCAACAAACCTATGTATTTATGAACATTATACATTTAACGATTACTGTAATATACAAACAAAAAATATATCTAGGTTTAAAGAACTGACCTACAATAAGGGATGCGAGATACATATTTTGAGAACCAAAGGGGTGCAGGCTGCAGTAAAAGTTAAGAACCACTGTGTTAAGTGAATATGCCGGTTCATGTGAAACTCTTAGGTTAGGATGAGTTTCATGTTGGAGATGGAGGACTTTAACTCTATGAAATATGGTGTATTCCAGGTCAGCCACGAGTGTTCCCAATCTGCTTACCCGTCTGGCTAAGGAGATAGCAACTAAGACAGCAACCTTCATGGAAAGGTGAGACATGGAACATATAGCCCTCAGTTTAAAGGATGGTCTGGTAAGAGCTCAGAGTACCAGGTTTAGGTCCCATTGTGTGTTCACTTTATCACTGATGGGAAGGTGCTAATTAGGTCTTTCAGGAATCAAGTTGTGGTAGGGTGAGTAGAGAGAGCAGCCCTCCACTGGAGGATGGAGGGAGCTTATTTCTGCCAGTTGGACAAGCTAACAGAAAGCCCTAACACTGAGGGGCAGGAGATTATAAAAAAAACACCAGACTAAGGAACAAACCCCACTCCCCCCTGCCAATTCTGGTGATACCTCCATTTTGCTACATAGCAGAAAAATCTTCACAAAAAAATGTGGCGACTGAGGATAGCTCAGTAGCTTCTGAACATTAACATTCTAGGTCTAGGATCCATGCAAATATCAGCCTGTGAAATGGAGAGTCTGGATTGGAATGTTTGATCCTGCCCTTCTGAGTCAACATATCTGGAAAGAGTTGAATATAGATGGGAGGACGGACGGACGGACGGACAACATTCATAAAGGTCCACAAACCAAAATTGTCTGGGCTAATTGGGTGTGATGAGGATCCCCTGGTGCTGTTGTGGCAAGCTTTCCCAGAGAACCTGGGTAGCAAAGGGATGGGGAGGAAAGGCATACTTCAGATGGTCCATCCAGGATAACGAAAAGGCATCACCCCTGGAGTCTCTGCCTCATGCTGCTCTGGAGCAGTAGAAATTGCATTTGTTTGGCGCAAACAGACCAAGATGGTGTACCCCCACTGGGTGAAGATTTTGGTCATGACAATTATAAGTTTCCCATTTGTGTCTGCAGAGGACTGCCTGCTGAGATTGTCTCCTAGAGTATTCTGCATACCTGGTAGGTATGTTGATGAGTGATGTGGTTCTGGATGCACCAGTTCCATAAATTCCTTCCTCTATGTATACAGAAATCTCATTGCCCTGTTTTTATAAGGGCCAGCATCAGACAACATGACTATCTGGATGTGATGTTACCATATGAGGGGGATGAATTCACTGCAGGCTGCCGTCACCTTCAGCAGACATGCATTCTGGCCTCCCATGGAATGCATGTGCCGTGTCCACTGTGACTGTCCATATGGATTCCCCATCTTATGGGTGGGAGAGATGGACCTCCTACCTGCACCTATTCCCATTTTGTCTGTTTATATGATAGTCTTGTAAAAGGTCAGACTGCTACCCTGAAATACAGGTTGTCTTTGTCCAGTGAATAAAGAAGACCAAAGCCAAGCCCTTAGGCAACTGAGGTGGAGGCTGGCAAGTGATGTTATGTATATAAATATGGCCAAGCAGGGAAAGACAGACCCTGATTGGGGTGCGAGGTCTGAGGGGGACTTGATTTATCAGGCTGCCCACAGACTGAAGTCTGTCTATGGGGTGGTAAGCCTTTCCTGAGGATAAGTCTAGGGTCACTCCTAGCGGAAGTCCAAGTGGACTTGCATTTGTTTATGTAGAACTCCAATGATATCAGAAGTTAGAGGAAGAATGGACCTCTTAGCTCGATCTGCTTGTTAGGAGCCAGTCATACAGATATGGGAAGACTGAGTAGATGTTGCATCTCCTCTGGGCTGCTACCACAGAGCAGACTTTCATGACAACTATGGGTTCTGTCATTAACCCAAATGGGAGTATTCTGAACTTGCAGTGCTCTTGTTATACCATGAATCTGAGAAATGTTCGGGGGGAAATGGTGAACATCCTCATGAAAGCAAGCCTTTTTCATGTCAAGGGCTGCAAACCAACGTGTTCTCCTCCAGGGAGGGAATTACAAAAATTTTGATTTGCGACTAAAGGTATTTCATTGACATGGAGACCAATTCTCAACCTAGTCTGTTTTTCTTGGGATCTATGGGGAGTACGAGCCCTTCCATTGGAATCAGGACGGCACTTGCTCTATGGCTCCCCTCTCTGGGCCACTCACCTTCCTACAAAGGATGTCCCCATGCGAGTGGTCCCAAAGAAGGGAATGGTAAGGGATGGAGATGAGAAACTCAAGTGTATAGCCCAACTGGATGGATTTCTAGTACCCACTTGTCTGTTACCGCCTCCAAATTGTGTGTGAAGTAAGGCAGCTACCAAAGGTTTGGGGGCAATGTGACTGGCATCAATATGGCACATGGTCCTTAGGCATCCCATCAAAAGAAACCCTTGGATGACAGGTGGGGCTGGGCAGTGGTTGTAGAGGTGGAGGAAGCTATGTACCTGGGTCTTTGAAACCTTGGTTGTTTGTGTGACATTGCACTTATAAGCTTTGTAATGATACCTTAGAAGAGACCTTTTGCATGATGCATATTCCAGTTATATTATATTCACACTCAGATATTTTTGTAAAATCATGATCTACTGAGTGTGCTCATCCTATTTGTATAAATGTATCACTTGTATCTGAAACTGGAAATATGAAATATAACTGAAGTCCTATTGTAAATATGTAAAGTGTGGGCCATTAATGGTGGCTTGGAATCTTAATGGCTCCCATCAACTAGGACAATTGACTGTCGATGGCTCTGTTTACTGGTGAGTCTTCCTGTATGCTGGCAAGTGGTTAAATGAAGTCTTACAGTGACATGTGATCATGTCACCTGAACTGGAATCCATCTTTAACCTGGTGCTTATTTACAAGAAGGGGTGGGAACCCAGAGAGGGACAAAGGAGTCCCACCTTATGCAAAAGCTATATAAGGGGACTGCAGTCATGAGAAATCCCCTAGCTACCACCTGAGCTGGAACAAGGGCTGTACCAGGGGAAAGGTTTGTGCCCAGAGTAGGAAGGTGTACAGTCTGTGACAGAAGCTTATTGAAACATCTGAAGATGAGATTTTATCTGTATTTAGTTTTCTTACTGTATTAGGCTTAGACTTGCATGTTTTATTTTATTTTGCTTGGTAATTCACTTTGTTCTGTCTGTTATTACTTGGAACCACTTACATCCTACTTTTTGTATTTAATAAAATCACTTTTTACTTATTAACCCAAAGTATGCCTGGGGGGGGGCAAACAGCTGTGCATCTCTCTCTCTCTGTGTTATAGAGGGTGAACAATTTATGAGTTTACCCTGTATAAAGGTTATACAGGGTAAAACTGATTTATTTCGGGTTTGGACCCCATTGGGAGTTGAGCATCTGAGTGCTGGCAACAGGAGCACTTCTTAAGCTGTTTTAACTTAAGCCTGCAGCTTTTGGGGGACATGGTTCAGACCTGGGTCTGTTTGTAGCAGGCTAGCATGTCCGGCACAACCAGGCAGGGCACTGAGGTCCCTAGCTGGCAGGGAAAACGGGGGCAGAGGTAGTCTCTGCATATCAGGTGGCAGTCCCAAAGGGGTTTCTGTAATCCAACCCATCAGTTTGTGTGGCGATGTATAAGGGCTTTGGTGATAAAGTGCTGGGGTGGGGAGGAGCAAGGGGTGAAAGGAAGGAAGATGTCTGGGTCTGTAGGTTTGCTTGTGTGTTGTCAACAAGGCTGGGGACCAGAGCGAGAGGGAGGACTTGTCAGTCTAATTGAAGAGATCAGATTAATCAAAGTGCCAGGCTTCTCTGATATTCTGGAGCTCCTTGGGGAACCCCAAAGAGTGAAGCCACGAGTCATGCCTCATGACTACAGCTGTGGTGATGACTCTAGATGCAAAGTCAGCTGTGTCCACTACTGCTTGAAGTTCTCTCAGACACCAACCCATGAGAGCTTGGAACTGAGCCTTGTCTTCCTGGGGAAGTTTGTCTCTGAATTCCAGAAAAATCATTTTGCTAACAATATTTGGTAGTTAGCAACTCAATTGGAAACTAGCTGATGAATACCCTCCTCCCCACGAGGTCAAGGCATTTAGTGCCTTTGCCAGGTGGAGCAGACTTGGTGCTGTATCATGGACCTCTCTGTAGCTGCCTGCACCAATTACAAGTTGAAGACTGAGCGGGTAAATAAGAATTCCACCCCTTTAGCTGGCATGGAAAACACTTCTCAGGCCTTTCCAAGATAGGGGTATAGGAGGCAGGGATATGGCAGAGACCCATGGATTCCAAAATGGCCTCTGACTGGGAGATTCTACTGGGGCCAGAGTGTTGTAGAATGTCCAGTAGACCATGTTGTGTGTCCTAGACCTCCTCAAGTGGTATCTGGAGTTTGACTACCACCCTTTAACAGTTCTTGATACTGGGTGTGGTCATTAGGCAGGGGAGGGAATGATTGAGCAACTGCCTCATCAGGTGAGGAGGATGACATCCATCAGGACTGGTGGATCCAGTTTGACTTCTTCCTCTGGAAACTGACAGAGCAGATTGATATTGGCTGGGAGAGAAGGATCAGTGAGATTCTTGCACAGATCCAGGTCATCTTTTACATGAATCCCAAGGAGCCCAGTAAGGCTAAAATGAAGGCTCAACCAGCCACCTCCACCCCCAAGCCATAGGGTACCTATGGTCCCCTGGGTAGTCATAACGAGAAGGAGGATGCTCCAAGACCTCCTATGGGTTCTGCCTGGGCTTGATTCCCTCTAGGGGAAGGCTTGGCTAGAAAATTGGATTGGTCTTGTTCCACAATTGGAAGCATGCTCTGATTTGCAGACAGAAGGGTAGGATCCTCTTCTCCTCAAAGTGATTTCTGGTGTTGATGCGTCTAAGGAGGACCATGCCTGATAAAGAGGGGGATTGAGGATAGGACAGATTACCTCATCAGAAGACATTTTCAAAGTTTTCAGTCCTTCCTGGACCAATGGCCACTACTTGCCTCAAATCTCTGGTCTGAGGTGCAATGGGGCTCAATGTGTACCAGGTGTGAAATAAGCATAAGGACCACCACTTGAACAAACTGGATTTGGCAAAGTTTGGATTCAGAGGGAGTTTTTCCCTGAAAAGCGCTTACTCCAACAGAACCTATTTCGTAGGAGTAAAATAGGTGTTTGATTTCCCCCAGCTGGTAAAAATCCTAGATGAAGCTTTACTAATTTAAGAGGCCCTAGAGGGTGCTGTCATGAGCACCTCTATTTTTTGTGCATTAAATCTTCATTCTTAGAAGAGAAGAGAAGTCAGGATCCCATCAAGTCAGAGCCACAGGAATCCTGCATCCTCCCTTGCATGTCCTGCCCCCCCATCTGCCTGCTGCAGACGAGCTACAGTTCTGTAGCAGAACGACAAAACACTGAGCCCAACTGTTAACGTGGCCTGGTTAAGAACATTTTTGCTGACAGCCAATTCCCTTCATAGATTCAAAGGCCAGAAGGGATCATTGTGGTTATCTAGTCTGACCTCCTGTATAGCACAGGCCAAAGAACTTCCACAACTCTCCTAGAGCATACCTTCTAGAAAAATATCCAGTCTTGATTTAAAAAGTTGTCAGTGAGAATCCTCCACAACCCTTGGTATGAACTGTTCCAATTGTTAATTCCTCACTTAAAAAAATAAGTCTTATTTCCAGCCTGAAATTGGTCTAACTTCAACTTCTAGCCACTGGATTGTGTTATACCTTTTTCTGCTAGGCTGAAGAGCCCATTATTAATTTCCAGTGCCAAATATAGAGGTAAAAAACACCTCTATTCCTACTCATGATTCTTCGTGGTGTTTGTGTGTTTTAAACTGCCAGTCTTTTAAATGCTCCCAGAGTTAAATGGGGATATTTCAGCCTCACATTGACACTAGTTACCCAAATTCAACTCAAGTGTTTGAGGTTTAGTTAGAGTATACACCAGTTAGAAGGAAACCCAGCCAGAATTTTAGATCCAAAGACTGTCATTTAGAAGAGTGACTTGGAAACAGGTCACATTTGATATGGAGTGGGAAAGGAAAGAAAAAACCCATGGAATCTCATGCCACCATTGGCATGTCTTTTCATAGTACAAAGACACTTTAAGGGTGCTGCTAAGGATATTAAGACACCAGAGAAAGCAGTTGGATTATCAGAGAGCTCTAGTGATAAACGTGAGCTGTGAATTCTGAGATGTGTAGTTTATAAAATGTGTCTTTCTGCCTCAGCTTTCACGTACAGTTCTAACAATAGTCATTAGTCAATGTAGTCACTCTACCTGGAGTGCACCATTGCTAGAATGTATTGCATTAGAGCAAATTGACCAAAACAGCAAAAGCCTTAATAAAGCTCTTGTTGCAAGCTCCTAATGAGTATATTTCCAGCCAGCGTTTAGTACTGTATACAGTGCTCAGACATGAATGCATGCAATCTGGTCTCTGAAACCTGAACTCACCTGACAACCAAGAGCTGCTCTTAGGAAGGTCAGTACACTTGCAGACACAGGAGCTGCTCCGGTGATCATTAGTCTTACTTTTCCTCCCAGACTTGCCTAAAAAAACAACACACACACACAGACAGACAAGGTATTCCAGACACTAACAGCATTTTAATGAGAGATTGTCAGAAGTCTTCCTCCCCGCCCAATACGAGTCACAGGAGTGCTGGGCACTCACGTCTAGTTTTGAAAGGTATCCTGTTCTAGAAGGAGGAGCTACCTTTTTCTTGACATGCTTTATGCTCATGCACTAAACTCAGTTATTTGCAGCCATTTTCTACAATCACTGTCCACAAAGACCACACTGTGCTGTTACTACATCTCTGGCACACACAGACAATTGAGTCTGCAGAGCCCAAAGCCATGGCCCCCTCTGTGGGATTTGGCTTTGCAGCAGTCCTACTGTAGGGAGGATGGGAGGGAGTGAAACTGCTCTGATTAACCATGCTAGACATCAGCGTTACAGTATGGAGGGGCAGTCAGTGGTGCAGGTCATTTAGGATTAAAATGACCAGCCACTACCAAAAGTACAAACTGCTTACTTTGAGTTTCATATATAGCCATAGGTTCTTGAATGGCTAAGACATCCTTTACCCAGGCTGAAGGGAGTCCCAGCTAATCACTCCCTCATTCACATTGAGTGATCATAGTCTGATGCCTACAGTTCAGTTATTAGAAAGTGCTTTGGATACAGTGATTGCAAGGTCACTAGATGCAAATATCTTAGATGTTAACCACTCAGCTAGGACACTGGTAGGAAGTCTCACAGTTTAATGCACTTCAGAGAGCCTAAAGAGTCTAACAGAGAAAGGATAGTCAAGTGAGATTACTGAAGATTTGAGGCCTTTGTACAGCACACAGTTATCAACATGTATTGTAGAGAAAAGAGATTACTCAGATATTCTATGCTATTTGTTTGCCTGTCTGAAGCAAGACAGATTTGTTTCAGGAGAATCTATTTCATAATGTTTTTTTGCACTAGAACTAATAAGGAGTAATCCTCCAAAGATTTATAACATGAGAATTTTTATGTGTGAGCAGAGACAGTTTCAAGCATACCTGTATTTTGCGGAAGATCAGTTTATCCCACAGGCTGTTCTTTCTAATTATGCCACTTCTAAGTTCTGCTTCTTTCCTCTTGGAAGCAAAGTCCAGGATCCACCTTTTCAGTGAAGTATTGGCTTGTCCAAAGATCTAATATGAAAGAAGTTAAATCTTGTATTAGAAAGTTTGTAAGACAGTGTTCCTTTATCCTTATGGGAAAGCACAAAGTCTTTTTAAAAAAAAAAAAAAGAAGAAATTTTTCTCAGAAGCCTTTACTGAGAAGTATTTTATCCCAGACGGGAGACTTAAGATGCAGAGAGGCAAAGAGCTTGTCTACATGACTAATTCATAGTAAGATCAGGTGTAAATCTATCATGCACTAGCCTGATTTGTGCTAATTATTCACATGGACTCTGCTGACATGCACCAACAGTTCATTAGCGTTGACCTACCCTGCTTTGAAACCAGGGTAGATCAGAGTACACTGAGGAACTTCTGGTGCATGTCAGCAGCATCCACATAAATACTTAGCACACATCAGGCTAGCATGGAATAGATTTACACCTCATCTTGCCATGACCTAAGTGTTTATGAAGCGAAGCCCTAAGTGATCTGCTCAAGGCCACACAGGAGGTACAACTCTGCTAGTGACTAGAACCCAGGTCTGATTCAGTCTGGTCTCCGCCAGAACATGCTGCCTTTCTAGGGATATCTAACAGCCAACCATTAACTACAGTTTAAATCCCTAGAGTTAGGTTAACAGTACTGTATATGCAGGCATATGTTTTAGAAATTAATGACCCATCCCAGGTTTCGATGGCTAGCAAGTCCTACCTCACTATTGGCACAGCTTTCGGAAAGTGGTTTTCTGTTTAATTTGTCAAGTTTTAGATTAATGCTACTGGACTTACTTTGTCAAACATCCTGTTCAGCAATCTTGGTACTACAGGAAATATAGTTGGCTGCAGTGTTTTTAAGTCATCCATAAGTAGTCTGATGTCCCCCTGGAAGAATCCTATCCGAGCTCCATGGCAGAGAATCACACACTGTTAAGATAGTAAAACTGCTTTTAGTACATGAGCTATAGTTAAAGAGATACATTTAGAGCAGGCTAAACTGATGATCCAGTATCTTCTCTAGTCTTGGCAGCTGCCACCCCACCCATGCTAAGTCCTCTTAAGTCTTCAGCTCCACTATAACAATTGGGAAGTGGTGGTGGGAGGGAGCCTCTGGAGAAGTGTTTCATTTCAGGGTAGGACAGGAAAGATGAAGCACCAAGGGAGACAAGGCATCTCCATCATTGGAGATTTAAGAGCAGGTTAGACGAACACCCGTCAGGAATGATCTAGAATGATAATACTTAGTCCTGCCATGAGTGCAGGGGACTGGACTAGACGAACTGTTGAGGTCCCTTCCAGTCCTATGATTCTAAGCTGCAGAGGCAGGCCAGGGACCTTAAGTCAGTGGGATAAGGCATGTGAGGAGCCTAACAGCAGAAGTAAACCACAGTGGCTGGAGAGCACTGGCCAGGTAGGCAAGCAGTGGCAGGGATTGAAAAGCAGGCAGTAGCAGAGATATACTTGTGACTACAGGAACTCTAGACCCACCTATTAAAATACTGAAACCAACTATGAAGCAGAATGTCTGTTCCCATTTACTTGGCTTCCCTACTGTAGGTCAAGAAATTCCCACGTCTGCACTTAAGGTAGCACATTGTCTGACTGACAATATGGATGCTTGTCTTCACCACTTGTTTTATACTTCTGCGTTTTGGTTTACCTGCCCCCATTCCACAGAAGGATGGATTGAAGGGGGTGGATGGTAGAGGTGGGCCTGGGACAATTCTGGCAACAGGAGAAATGCCTACTCTTCCCCTTCCCCCTCCTTGAGGAAAGCAAGCTCACTCCCCCCTTTGGGCTAAAAACAGGGAAGGAAATAGGACTACAATGAACCCCTGTTTTCCCTCTCTAATCCCACCCCCTTGTTATAGTTTATCCTGTATGTCCCTTTCCCTCCCCCCCCAAAAATGGTCTCCCTACTGATTCTTGCTGTTGGCTGTACCTTCTCTTGGGTGGTTTTCTATGCTTTTCTTTCCTTGCCCTCAGATTTGTCTTTTTCCTCTCCCCCTACCCCCAGCCCTGCAATATAGGCTCAACATCCCGCACCCATGTTCTGCTACTATATAGTGCATTCTTCCCCTGCACATCAGTTCAGGCAGAGTCACCAACCACCTGCATAAGGTGTCAGTGTACTCAGTCTGCCAAGTTCATTGGTCTACAGTTTTTTCAGGTGACCAGAGTCTGCAGTAGGTAGAGTCTGCTGGGGTTTACAAGACTCAGGACCAGCTTTTCAATAGAGACTGAGCACTGACACACGTGCCGAGAACAGGGCATTCCTGTTTTTCAGAAATATCAGTTCGCCTCTCTACAGTGGGGAGGGAAGGCTTCTCTCCTCACCAGCAACTGAAAGCCCTCTTGTTTTCCCTCATTAAGTCCTCTGTACCCTACCCAAATGCAGAGTCCCACTGCCACCAAATCCTTCCCACACTGGACCCCTGTTGTTCCTACTGGATAGCTAACAGTCAAGTTGCTGCATACTCAGCAGCTGGCTGTCAGGGTCTTTCCAGCCAGAGTGGTACCCTGTGATTTAAGGAAGAAGAGGACAGAGAAGCAGGAATAGAGACCTAATGTCCAGGCTGCCAGGGGAAGAAGGAAACTCTTGAGATTCAGACTGTAGCTCTAGTGATGGCTGCTGCACATTTTACCCAGCTTAAGTCTTAGAATAAACTGGCTAATATGTTTCTTAATTCACAGTGGTTTCTTTTTGAGGCCACCCAGTCTTTCACTCATTCCCTACACCATCCTTAAGCAAGAAAATGTTGCAACGACTGCATACCACGATGAATAAATTAGCATGGCTAACTTGTCTTGTCATTTGTTTACTATTCAACTTATTTTAGGTGATATACCTACAATGGATGGCAAGGTGCCATTTTTCCCCATAGCTTTTCCTACTTGCTGCCCCCAGTCAAGTCAGCAAAGGATTTTGAAGACCGTTGGGCCAAGAGAAGCGGTTTTGCCTAGAATAAGCCTTATGGTTTCCCATGCCTGAATGGGCCAAGGTGTTCTCGTTAATCATTCATAGTGGTGTGCTAGAATAGGGTTACTATTAGTTAAGTGGTAGCCCAAGGAGTTGCCACGTGTGTAATCAACATTTGACTCCAACGCTGATAGGAACAAATGAAAGTCTGCATTCCCCCAGCACAAGATTCAGTTGAGATGAATGGCTGTATAGGCAGTTTATGTAGTTTTTATAACTGGAGGTGGTAACAGTGACCTCATTCTGGAAAAGCTTTCCAACTATTGAAGTAGTGGAGTCAAATATAAGTACACCGACAGCTCCACAGTTAAACCTTTTCTAGATCTGAAATTAGGAGGTAGACTAGGTTTCAGCCTAGAAATGTTGGATGCATGGTCCAAGTGGAAGCCCAATTACCTCCCACCACCATGAAATTTGGGGTACAGATCTGAATTACAAAATTTCTGGGCTCCAAATTGTGTTTCCTTAGACAAAAGGAAGAGCTAGAAACTCAAAGCATTACTTTGAATGTATTTAGAAGGAACTTAAATGAGCAATGTGTCTGTCAAGATAACTTTAAAGCAGAGTACTCTGGGTTTCTTATGAATACCTGGACTACATAGCACTCAAGTACAGGTTTTTATCCTGTGAAAGATCTGTTTACATCACAACTTCCCATCTGTCTGGTTAGCTGCTTAAGTCTTCAGACTACTCGTGATTTTGCAAGCCAATACAGATTGCTGAACTAGGAGAAAGCCAGTGTACTACAGGGACAACCAGTTCAGATAGTTTGCTCTAGCAAGCTGGCTGCTACACTTTAAGCAATGAGAATAAGTGTTGGTAGAACTGAATTTCAATAACCACTACTCAATTTTACAGTGGCAATAGCCTCTTCATACTGAATCAGTCACCCCCACCCCGCAATTCCACCCTTGAGAACTCTTCCCCCTACCTGCACTCACGTCACACCACCAGCACTCCCAGCCTCTTGCACTCTAAATATTAAGACCTTCAGAGTTAATATTGCAACTAAACCAAGGGAAAGGCCTTAATGGTTTTTAAACTGCAACAGACACCTGAAAGCTGGAAAAATTCAGACTCAAATGTAACCCAACTCTGAAGTCTTAAATAAGACCTGGATATTCCAAATTGCTATCTGCCTTCATAACACCTGCCCACCCCCATCTTAAGCAGCTTGGTACCCCAAGTCACTGTTATGCAGACTACTGACATACTCTACTATAATGCCATACTTCTGTATTGCATGCATTACCTACTGATGATATAGGCCATCGTTTATTTGGTCTGACTAGTCTCCACTTCAGCCTCCCTTCATGAAATAGGGTCAAGAGTTACCCATGCAGGGTTTGCAGTTTGGTTCAATGGTTCTCAGCACCCCCACTATATAAATTGCTCCAGCACCCCAATGTTAGTGTTTATGGCCTTCACTGAGTTCTTGATTACACAATCCAGACTATTTTTATAAATAGAGTTCTGTCAAATCCCTTATCCCCCAAATTAGGGGTCCTAGGACTTTGCCAAATTATCAGACAGCATGGCCTAGCAGCTCCAAGTTTTGTTAGCATTTTAAAAATCCAATGAAAAACCATCAATTCCAAAAATCTCACTTTCTGGAAGAATGGAGGCATTTGTCCATTATGAGGTCAAAAGCAAAAATCCCACCATCACTTCTTGGAAATGGGATTCTTGGAACTGGTGATGTTTTTCCATTGAATTTAACCTAAATTTGCATGATCTGAGAACATAACTATTCGCAGACTATTATGGCTAGCTAAGGGTAATTACCAATGAAGAGCATGGCATTTCAATGCAGTACCAGTTGCATTAGAGAAAGAATCGTGGCCAGTATAAGTATTTTGAAAGAAGATCTAGTGCTCCATTATATAGTTTTTAATAAACTTATTCCTGAAAATATCTACTTTTCAGTAAAGCTAAAGCTCGTAGTTAACAGGAAGTGAAATACCCAATACTCACGTTATCTGGACAACAATTTGTTTCCTTCAGACACTTACCTGGACAAGTCTTTCAAACATGTGTGCAAGAGGCAAAAAGGAAATGTGTGTGTCACTGGGGTTCAAGACACATGCACTCTGTAAAAAAAAGTGAGATTTCTGAATAGTAATATAGTACATGCAGATTCCTACCTCCACAATTCTTTCAAACATATGGGCCAGGGGCAAGAATGAGATCAGAACATCTTCTGTAGCAGGAATGATTGCTTTCTGTGAGGGAAATGCCAAGCAGGAGGGGGGTGGGGAAGAGAGAGAGAGAGAGAAACAGACTTAAATTTTCACAGTAATTAATGACAATTTGTAGCACAGAGGCTTATTGTAACACTTCTCAACTCTAGGACACACCCCAGACTTCAAATTTATTTATTTGTAAAAAGGTATTCTTGGCTTTTACATACTTTGACCAAAGAAAGTTCCAAATAGCTTTGGGATGAGACATTTGACATAAGTTTTAGATTTGAGTTCTGTCTTTTGGATGTTAGTGTTGGGATGTGTACAGCAGCCATTCAGAATTGTCCCTTTCCTTATCCTACAAGGATAGAGGAAGTCACTTTTGGGACAATTAAGGGTAGTCAAGTGCTCAGAAGATGTACATGTTGAAAAGAACCAGATTGAAGCGGTGTGCCTTGGGTAGGAAGAGACACTGTTTATCCCACTCAGAAGTTTTTGCCCAACTTACTATAAGTACACTAACAGACTAATAGGTAGCTAAAGCATAGTAAACAGTTTCAGAGTAACAGCCGTGTTAGTCTGTATTCACAAAAAGAAAAGGAGTACTTGTGGCACCTTAGAGACTAACCAATTTATTTGAGCATAAGCTTTCATGAGCTACAGCTCACTAGAGACTAACCAATTTATTTGAGCATAAGCTTAAGTGAGCTGTAGCTCACAAAAGCTTATGCTCAAATAAATTGGTTAGTCTCTAAAGGTGCCACAAGTACTCCTTTTCTTTTTGAGTAAACATAGTGGTTCTCAAAACTTTCCAGACTACTGTACCCAAGTTTCACCTCAAACTACTTGCTTACAAAAATCATACATAAAAGTTTCGATAGTGTCCTGTGACAATATTCCCCCCCCCATTTTTACCATACAATTATAAAATAAATCAAAGTACAATATATATTTCAATTTTACTGTGATACTTGAGCCTGTTTTTCACATGCAAGCCTCGTCTGAAGCCTGAGGCTTAAGCATGTACTTTAGCTTCATGGGGGCCCCCCCACGCAATTGCCATTCTTGCATCCCCTAATGCCAGCCCTGCACTTGTAGCCTCCGAAACCTGTCCTGCAACCCTGCCCCTCCCAGGGTCACAATCCTCAGATTGAGAAACAGTGATCTAGATGATTTGAGTACCCCTCCCCCCCCGGTAGGCCATTGCATACCCCCGGGGTACACCTAACCCTGGTTGAGAACCACTGAGTAAACAGAAGTAGTGCACAAGCCACCACAGTTCAGCAATATTGCCTATAACACTTGTCCATTCTTGTCAACCCAAGACAGGGTTCCTACTTGCAGCCTGGAGGTGGATACTTAATGGAACAAATTTACCATGATATATAAACGGACTGTTTATTTCTACAAATCCCCCAAATGTTTTCTCACTTTAAAAAAGCATTAGCATGTTTGATCGAAGGCAAACGCCACCTTATTGATTAGAGTCACTACTTTGCTATTTCAGAATCAAAACAAAACCACCTGCAATTTAAGCTGCCTCACTAACTAGGTAACTGTTCCAGGTTGACTAGTTACTTTCATCTAATGAATGTAGGTGTTTCACTGTAGAGTTATGGATTACATTTAGTCTTCACCACCACCAACGGGGAACTCAAGTTTCAAATAAGTTATGAAGAGGACTCATCTATTGTTCTCCATGTCCACAGAAGGTAGAACAAGTAGTAATAGGTTTAATCTGCAACAAGGGAGACTTAGATATTAGGAAAAACTAACCTAGCTATAAGGATAGCAAAGTACTGGAATAAGTTACAAAGGGTGGTTGTGGAATACTTGTCATTGGTGGTTTAAGAACAGTTTCATATAGGTATACTGACTCATCATGGGGAGGAGGGACCAGATGACCACTCAAGGTCTACATTTCTCTAATTCTACAAGTCCTCTCAGAGCCCCCAGCCCCCTTTTCTTCTGCATTATGAATAGCTTTCGTAGGTTTGCACCAGGGCTTGGTCTCCAAGTGGCAGACTGCAGAACAGAGGAAAAAGTCATTCCTGGACAGCTTTGAAGGCCAGCTTCCACACATCTGAGTTATCATCCACATCAAGGTGAAATGCAACACAGTTATACATCTCCAAAACCTCAAGATGGGTTTTTCATGAGTGCTCAGTGTTGAAACTAAATCAATCACTGACTTCAATGGGATCAGAGTGAATTAAGAGCACTTCTGAAATTAAACTGTCTCAGGGCAAGTTCCCTCCCCCCAAAAGTCCTATATCCTGGTTCTTTATTTTGCCAAGTTAATATTTCTAAGTTCCAAGATTGTGTTTGTTGGATTACATCTATATTTGCATGATCCTAAAACTGCTTGCTTTTCTAGTCAGCAAATTTAGGTTTTAGTCAGTCTGCACCCAACAGCGAGTATGAACCGTTATGCTTCTTGCAGGCTCATGCACTTGCTTCTCCAAAGGTATGGACCATAAAATAACTTTAGCCATCCTGTTTTTAACTCATTGGGCCAGAGGCACAGTAGTCTCCAAATTAGACTTGGAAAATTAGAGGAAGCTATTTTATGATCTGCTCTAGAGAGCCAGTGGAAAAACAAACTACATAATTTAATGGAATTAGTTTTACACCCTGTTGTATTGCAAGAGAGCAGCAGACACAAAAGGAATATGGGAAACCATCTCATCTGACCCTTTTTCAGGATTTGTCTTTATTGAAAAGAGGGTAGGAGCCTAGGCTAGATCTCAAATAGCTAAAAAGCATTACCCCCACCTTTACATTAGGTAAGAGGGAGTTTGAACTGGAATTAGCTCGCATGTGTTTAGCTGGAGCTAAACTAGATGCTGTCATTTTTGCAAATGGAGACAAGCCTTCAGATGGGGAAGTTTCAGGGTATACGTCGTCAATTGTTCAACTTGCACTATAACCCTGCCTAATATAATTAGCTCCAAGATGTCTAGAAGGACTTTGCTTCACCTTGACACTAATTTAAGTCACTGCAATAATTTCTACACAGAGATCAGTGTAGATGTGGGGAACCCATCTGTCAGAGGGAACTACATGAGAAAAATGTATGCAGATTTTTGGACTAGTCTAAAGCTTGCAGCTTTACCAATCTCTTGCCTGGGAAGTCACTAAGTAGCAAGCTGTCAAATCAGTCACTGACCAATGGATTAAGCGAGGGAGACTGATTTGATATTTTATTTTAATGTTTTGGGGGATGGGAGAGCAATTAGCAGGAGTTTCAGGAATTCACTGTATGGAGTTGCCAATTTCAGAACAGCTGTCTTATACTGGTGAAGTTTTGATAAGATGGGTTCAAGTAGTATCAGCCAGACTTTAGGAGCCTAAAGAACTTAGCAAAACAGTGTTAGATATTTTCAATGCCATTTCTTTTTGAAAAGGCTTTCCTTCTTATGGGCAAAGCCCTAAGAGTCTGGAAAACGTTGAATGACTTAGCCTTTAAGTTTACCTCTGTAGCTTTCAAAAAAGCTGAAGCATTGCTCACTATATTTTGATGAGTAATCATAGCTCCTTTGGGGTTTCCTAAAGAGGAAATAAATATTAAAATGCAACAGTGAAGGGTTTATACACATTAAAATATCAAGTTGAGATAATATTCACTTTATCACTTACCTCTAGGGAAGTCTAGAAAGAGCTTTAATGGATAGATGCACAACATTTAAAACAAAGACTAATGGTATGAATGAAGTAAAACTTGAAGGGATAGAATTGTTAACAGGTTTGCAAAGTTAGACAGCACCAGTTCTGTTCAAATGGTTGAGGAATAAAGACAGACAGAAGGCCTTTAATATCTTCCATGTTTGGTAGCTGAAGATCTCAGAAGGAAAGGATTTTGGAAAGAATTTGAAAAAGTTTAAACACTGAAGTCTTCACTTTTAAATTCAATCCTACAAATTCTCTTAATACAAGTCTCATTGTTTTTGAGAAAAAAGGAGGGGGTAAGATATTCTGTTGAAGGAGACAAGCTTTCAGGCTACACAGAGCTCTTCATCCTCTGTGTTAGCAGCAAGCAAATCCTGATACCTCACTTCTGAAAGTGCATTTTGGTCTCCAGGAATTATTTGTCAAGCACTTCAACTTCCCATTGGCTAACCCTGAAAGTTCTAAAGCAAGTTTGCCATCCACTACTTTCTGCTGCAACAGGTGAAATGCTGAAGCAGAAGGAGAAACACTGAGCATGTGTTAAGGAGCCTACTGAATGATCTTTGTCCATAAAAGTAGAATATAGAAAGTCCAGCATAAGTGTACCTGTAGTTCCACTGGTGAAACAGATGACTGCTAGATCTTCTGGACTTGGAGGCTTTAAAAAAAAAAAATTTGGCTGGTTCAGTATAATGAGATTTTGAGGGACAAAACCATCAAAGTACCAATTTTACTTTGAGCCACAGAAGATGACACATTGGTGCCTTACTTTGATCTAAAGACTGCCAGAGTTATAATTTCAGATCAGTTCTCTTTTTGGTAGTTTGATACTTACCACAGGTTTTCGTCTGTGAGCTCTCCCCACCTCCTAAAAATTTAGGAGACAGACATGAGTAGGATAACCATATTTGCTTTAAAATAGGTCCTATCACTATCCATTTCAGAACATTTGTCATTTAGACACCAAGCTAGTTACTTTTGACCATAAAGGAATAAAGTTTAACAGAACTTTAAGTGCCATATGCTTGTGCACCAGATAAGCAAACAGTGACCTGAAAATGCCCCTTCAAGAACACAACAGTAAATTTAGTATCTTATTTATTAAGTAACCAAGATCTGTGGAATAAGATTAAGCATAGTTTCCAATTTACACGTGGCAGAGATAGGCATGTCACCTAAATTCTCAGTTTTATAACAACCAGTTCACACTCCTATTCTAATCTAGTGGACCATGGCATGTGTGTATTCAGCACTGTCAACCTTTAATGCAACAAAAGCCATTGTTGACGTTTTCAAGAGAAAGTACCTTTTAGCATTGGTCCCAGATTATGACAGTCTATTTTTAAAGTCACCATTAATTCTGCACTTTGTTTTCAAAACAGACTCCTTATTTCACATGCTTCATCAATGCAGATGGGGCACTAACTTTTTAATCATTGTGTTACTGTCAGAGGTTACAGAAGACTTTAGCATCCAATATCATGCCAATACCACCTTGAAGACAAATCCATTATTATAGCATGATGGTGCCCATGCTGTGGACTTCAAGTATTACTGTTGAAGTGACTATTGTTTATGAATTAGAAAGATGCTCCCCTGGGACTTCTGAATGGAAGTGTTTGGGACAGCCTGTCACTACAAGGTGGGGAGCACCTTCTCCCCAACTGCCTCCCACTGTTTCCCTACACAAGGGCCAAAAGCTCTTACCAGCTTCCTTCCTTCCCTGCCAACAATGAAGCAGAGATGCTTCATTACTCACCAGGCTGTGGGAACTCCAGGGAGAGCAAGATAGGAGTGGCACATTAGGGGAGCTCCAAGCAGAGGAAACTTCATTGCAACCAGGGGGTGGGGTGGGTGGATTCTCAGCTATAGCCCAGGTTACAACAGCTTGGACTGTTCCAATTTACACTAGCTGACAGCAGTCCCCTAGAATACACACCATATGCCAGCTGGGGATAGCTAGAGCACACTCCAGGCACTCTTCTCCATCCCCCATGCTCCCTACTCCAGAGTTTAGGAAGGGAGCTTGCAGGTGATTTCTGCTTCCTTTGCACCACAATGGGAATGGAGTAGGGCTTAGACTCTGCATCCCTATTTGAGATTTGTCTGACCCTGTGGCTAAAGAGGCTGACAAAAGTTCCAATATCTAGAAAAAGTAGAGCCTGAAGTTTTCCCTTCCAAACAGTAGTAGAGGTAATGGCTAAAAGCCAAGCATATTTGAGAGTGGAATTTCAGTGTTAATGAGCTTAAAGGTTTCAAAATTAAGTGTTTTTAATCTTAATTAGGAATGACAGTAGTTAAAGAACCCATATAAGTCAATCTTTTGACAGATTGAAACGTTAACAGTCTTAAACCTGAAATAATTCTATGGGTCAGTTTCATCATGGTCCTTACCTCAAGGTATAAGAAAATAAGCACTGAACATTTCCTTGTGGCTGGCCCTGCCCTGAATTAAAGGCTTAGGCTATGTCTATACTGCACAGTTTACAGAAGTGCAGCTGTGCTGCCAAAACCTTGCCACTGTAAGGCATGCAGAGGAGCTCTCTTTGTAGGCAGGAAAGCTCTCCTGCCAAAAAAATAAAGCCACCCCCAACCAGGGGCAATAGTTTTGTCAGCAGGAGAGCATCTCCTCCCAACAAAAACCACTGTCCACACTGGTGCTTACTGTTAAAAATGCAGTGTAGACATAGCCTTAGGCCTGGTCTGCACTGGGGGGGGGAATCGACCTAAGATAAGCAACTTCAGCTACGTTATTCTCGTAGCTGAAGTTGACATATCTTAGGTAGACTTACCTTGCGTCCTCAAGGTGCAGGGTCGACTGCTGCCATTCCCCTGTCGACTTTGCTTTCGCCTCTCGCTGCAGTGGAGTACAGGAGTTGACGGCAGAGCGATCGGGGATAGATTTATCGTGTCTACACTAGACATGATAAATCGATCCCCGATAGACCTATCACTACCCACCGATCCAGTGGCTAGTGTTTACATACCTTTAGTCTCTGCACTGTTTTGCTTTTTAAAAATTAGAGATTTTAGGCTGTTTAGGTCCAGGTTTTGTGTGTTTTAATAAAGACTTAATGTGTTGGGAAAATGCACTTAACATTTCCATGGCCTATCATTTGTGACCATGTTAAAGCACATCTTAAGAAAAAGATATCATGGACAGGCAACTACACCATATTTACAAGACTGGATTGGATGAGGGCATTGCTGTGAGATGGAGTGCCAACAGAAGTTTAGTACTACATTACTTATTCCTGGTAAGACCCAGGAGACTATGTTGATTGTATTGTATACTTTTCAGAGATAACTCTCAGTTGATACTACATGTAAGAGGAGTATTAGAATGTGAGGACTGAATATTTTCCCCATTAATTGGGCAAATGCAGTTCAGACTATCTTCCAAGGATTGTGCACTTCAAGTTGTGGGCCACTTTTTTTAAAATTATATTATTAAATAAGCACTCAGTACCCAGCAGCTCCCACTGGGGACAAATGGGAGTGAATGATCACTTGGAGGAAAAAAAAAATGTTACCAGAAGGGCAATCTAGAAGCTACTGCCCTAGGATAGTTAAGCTTTCATAAAAGCAGCTTATTTGGAGTGTTACAAGCCACCAGCAATCCAGTCTTTAAATAAAATTGCTTTTAAAGCACTAGAATTGCACTAGTCCTTAAGTAAAGGACTGGTTTTAGCATCCCAGGTTATTCTTTGCGTTTTGGACAAGTCAAGTTCAAACACACATTCTCAGAATTATGCCAGTTTCACCACTAATAAAAGCACTAAGAACTAGGTGTTTTGCAATATTATTGATGCCATGAAAGTTCACTATACCTAAGCAAGAAAAAAGTTTTACCCCACCCTCAAACATATGCAAGTAGCTGTTCCTTGGTAATGACCTCCACTGTTTTGTTATCTGTAAACCTTCACCAAAAGGAGGATACATTTGCCCTGCAGTATAACTGCAGCAAAGATTTTGGTTCAGTGAAATTCAGGAATTTACCTGAGTTAGTGAGGAACAAGGGGATCAAACATGTCACTTGGGAGTTAGATATCAGTAGTCTTGTCTTCACCAATTTTCCAGTTGAAGCCTGGTTAAATTTACAATTCTATAGTTTGACATGGAAAGATGTGCCACTTCTCTCAAATTCCACATCTGAAAACTGTTCATTTGAATAGACCATCTAGTCAGTAAAATGAAGTGTCACAAGTGTGCCTATGAGCCCTGACATTTTTTGTTTGAAGGATGCAAACTGCAGGCCTATGCCCAAATTCTGTACTTTGAAGTTTTGCTGCCTCAATCAATCAAAGCTCATTATGGCAGCCTGAAGCAGGGGGACAGTTATATACCTTTTGAATGTTTTAGGGACTTCCAGATGATGGTACTCCTAGAAAGCCAGTGTTCCACTACAGGGTTCCATTGGCATTGTTTTGTGGGGCCAGTATAAGTGGTTTAAAAATCCACCAAGACCACTTCGTGTTAAGTTTCCAGATCACGGAGCCAAGTTCAGTTGTGCTAAACTCCAGAAACAGTTTTTAGAAAAACTGGGACTCCCTCCCATTCTCTGTAGTACCACTTTTATATACTTTTTTATATAAAAATTTTGTTCACCACTGCCTTAGATTCATAACTACTAAACTGATGAATCTACAGACACCTGCTCCTCCCTCCCCATGTTAGCATTCCTCAGAATGAGGCTGTACTAGATTTTCTTGACCTCAGGAGACGTGTACGACAGCTGAACCTTGTCTGTTTACTAGCAGAGACAGTAAGACTTAATTTAAGGTTCCAACTAGAAGATGGTACAGTGTTGGTGTTGGAGTACCAAATTGTTAGGGACACCTAGTCCATGACTATGTGCCCTGAACAAGATCCATACGAGTAGTTATTCTGTGTATAAACCCACCACCATTTGAGTTTTATTGCAGCTGGTACTTTATGAAATAGGACTAAGATAAAGGGATAGCAGAATTGTTTAGACAGCTCCTCTAGATGTAAATATTAATGGTAAGATTTAGATTTTAGTGTTACCTTTGAACCAGTTTAACTAATTTTTATATCCACCTTGGAAGTTATTTTGTAGACTCATTTAAGCATTGTGAAACACTACTAGTGAATTGTTTGCTTTTTAGAAAGGGTGTACTGTGTAAACAGATGTCAAACCTTTACCCTTCACTCTCTTGGTCAAAGATCAAGATTTTGTAACCAGCCATCTGAACAGGATGAATTACTCTGCTGAATCCCCAACTCCCCACCCCTCAAGGGCACTTCACTGTACAACTATGGGTATAGAGGAGATACTGGGTGGAAACAGTAAAATAGGGGAAGACTTCAGTGCTTACCTCCAGTTCTCTCAGGCTGAGAATTTCAACCCCACACTTCTTCCCACGTTCTACGAGATCACTATCAAAGGATTCCATGATAACAATGGTGTTGAGGACTGGAGTTTCTCCCCTTTCCACATTATCCAGCAGAAGCTTGGCTTTGTCAGATTTGTCACAGAAAACCAGTGCTACATCAGCTGAATTAGGAGAAGAGTGCTATTAGTAAAGTTTGACTTATTTAATTATTAGACCTGATCCAGACAGGTTTGTATCAGAGGGTTATTTTGAATAAGGCAACAACCATTTTTACCAGTCAGCCTGTCATCTGATATTTAGCTGCTGAAAGAGTCATACCTTTGTTCACAATATAACTGATTGCATCAGCTCCCAGCGTATCATAAAGTGGCACCACCACCATGGAGTAGGTGTAACACCCCTGCTCAATGAGAACCCACTGTAGAAAGAAAAGCACAAGTCAACAGGAGTTTACTAGTCCAAACAGCAGGGTGCTAAGACTCCTGAACGGAGGGAACCTGATGTTAGCATACAAAAAGAAATCTTCAGTTTGGAGATTTGATCAACAGGAGTTACTTGTTCTTTTAACAGTCATTTGTTTACCCAGGAGGGCATAGTATAGGCTGGGGGTGGCCAACCTGTGGCTCTGGAGCCACATGAAGATGATCTTCAGAAGTTAACATGCGGCTCCTTGTATAGGCACCGACTCTGGGGCTGGAGCTACAGGTGCCAACCTTCCAATGTGCTGGGGGTTGCTCACTG